>NC_091551.1:9889720-9892220 GCF_042767895.1 Penaeus vannamei
CACACACACACACACACGCACACGCACACGCACACGCACACGCACACACGCACACGCACACACACACACACACACACACACACACACACACACACACACACACACACACACACACACACACACACACACACACACACACACACACAGAAAGAGAGAGAGAGAGAGGAAGAGGAGACAAAAAACTGACAGACAGAGGGAGAATACACAAACGGATTCGTGCTCTGTAATCACCCGGGATCGTACAAACACGACCAAAAGGGCCCTCGCTGCGTGGATGCGGAGGGTCGTGCTATTTACTCTTGATATGGAGGGCCATGGCGGCACAGCTGCGAAAGGGTTAAGGGATTGGCACGAGGAAGCGGCCCGCTGGAAATCCGTTTTGTGGTCGGCTGAGGGCCCGATGTGTCCCCGCTCGCTGATGACGCCTGCCGCGGACTGGCCCTCCGGCCATCCGTCTTCTGCTGTTGTCTGGAGCCGATTTCCGGAGGATGGGCCGAGCGGGTACTGCGCTCGCCTGATGCGGTGCCTGAGGTTGTCATCGTTACGGGTATTGTGGTTTTACTACTGCGTACAGGTGGATGGGTGAAGTACGATAACGAGACAGAGACAGAGACAGAGACAGAGACAGAGACAGAGACAGAGACAGAGACAGAGACAGAGACAGAGACAGAGACAGAGACAGAGACAGAGACAGAGACAGAGACAGAGACAGAGACAGAGACAGAGACAGAGACAGAGACAGAGAGGAGAGAGAGAGAGAGACAGAGAGGAGAGAGAGAGAGAGAGAGAGACAGAGAGGAGAGAGAGAGAGAGACAGAGAGGAGAGAGAGAGAGAGACAGAGAGGAGAGAGAGAGAGAGACAGAGAGAGAGAGAGAGAGAGAGAGAGAGAGAGAGAGAGAGGAGGGAGAGAATGGAGCGAGAGGGAAGGAGAGATTTTCACGATTATAAGTAGAAGATGAAGATTTTTATAAAAGCATTTTTCCCTTTTTTCTTATTTTTTGCTTTTTGCTTTTGGTTGATGCACTGTCGAGTGTAGATGGCATCGGATTTCAGCGCTTCCATTTGCGAGGGAGTACAGCCGGAGCGAAAATGTTAGGTGACCAAAAAGTATGGAGGCGAGGCGAGTGACACAGATTTTTGAAAATTTATCTTTTCATTTTATCTTTATTTAGATTTTACAGAGTGGAAAGGAAGCATATGTGAAAAAATAAAATCTTGCCTTTCCTCTCCTCTTCTACCCTATTCCCCCTCTCCTCTCCCCCGCTCCCTCCTATCTCTCTCTCCCTCTCCCTCTACATCTCTCCTTCAACCTCTCTCCTCCCTCTCCTGTCCTTCCCCCTCTTTCTCTAACCTCGCTCCCTCTCTCGTCCCCTTTGTTGTCATGCTTATTTGCTTATATTTTGTATCCCAGGCGGGACTAAACTAATTCATCTGATGTTGTCGTTGTTTTGCTCTTGTTAGAAATGACGTAGAGAGAGAAAGACACCAATCCGGCCTTTTCTCCCCTAATTTCGTTTCCAAGCGTATTTTTTTTCCAAATTCGGTTTGAAACACGATTATATCTGTAAGGCAGCACGAGGGAGGTTTTGGATGCCCTTTATATATATATATATATATATATATATATATATATATATATATATATATATATATTTATATATATATATATATATATATATATATATATATATATATATATATATATATATATATATATATTTATATATATATATTGTGTGTGTGCGTGTGCGTGTGCGTGTGTGTGGGTTTGTGTATGCGCGTTTGGTGATGGTTGTGGTGTCATTTGATAGTGACTTCGATATGGAATGCCGAGGTTGTGCGGTTATAATTACTCTGCTTTGAGGATGAAAATCGAGGCCGTTCAGGGAAAAATGACTGTATAATGAACGAAAAATAGGACGGTATGATCTGATATTTTTTGTGTTAGTGTCGAAATAGAAATTGTGACAGCGTGTTTATATAAATTCCGGCCGACCAAAAGCTGTCGAAGTGGGTGCAAATGAACAAAGGAAAACTTTCGAATCGTTGGAAAAGAGAACTGAAGTAATAGTTTGCAAGGGAGGGCAATTGAGAATGTTGCAAGATCATTAAAGCTATTTGTGTGCCTGGCTGCCCCTTCCGTCTTCGTATCTTTGTGTATTTGTTCGCAAGTTTGGAGGACGATAATTTGATTTCCTTTTTATATATTTATTTTCTCCCTCGTCTTCTCGGTCTTCTTCTTCTTTTTTATCATTATTTTCACTGATTTCGGAAAGAACAAATACAACATTGAACTACGAAAGCTTGCTCGTTGTACTGTATGGAGAAATTTCTTGAATTCGTACATTACTGAATTTACTCTCCTCCCTCTTTCGGTATAATTCTTTCACTAGATGTAGATTAACGTGAACAAATTGACGGCAAATCATTCAGCGGTTCGGGAAAAAAAGGGTTCAGTCAGCTGGTTCAGTCCTTTGGCGGTCGTGTAATTGGGAAGGA
>NC_091551.1:9894720-9897220 GCF_042767895.1 Penaeus vannamei
TGTTGTTATTATTGTTATTATTATTATTAGTTATTATTATTATTATTATATTATTATTATTATTATTATTACTTCTAATTTCATTATTACTATTTTCATTATTATTATTATTATTATTATTATTATTATTATTATTATTATTATTATTATTATTATTATTATTATTATTATTATTATTATTATTATTATTATTATTATTATTACCTTTATCCTCCTCACCGTCACCATTATCTTTATCTCTATCTTCCTCTTCATCATCACTTTTATCTTTATCCTCCTCATCATTAGCATTATCTTATCTACGCCATCCTCATCTCCATTATCATTATCAACATCACAGTCACCTCCATTCCCGTGGCGCAAGAGGAGAGTCGAACGGCCAGATAAGAGATAAGAGAGCGTGTGGGCGTGCGTGTCTCAGACCCCGCAGCGCCCGCACGAGCCCCGAGTGAACGATTGGTCCAAGTGGAACAGGAGGGAACGGCAGCGGAGAAGGAGGGAAAATAAATAAAACAATCTGTAGAGGCCAAGAGCGCCGCCCGATCCTGGGGATTAAGGAAATGCCTCCGCCGAGTTTTGCTTTGCTGTCGCGGGTGCACATGCTCGTGGACGCACGCACACGCATACACGCACGCGTACACTTACACATACACTTACACATACACATGCACATGGACTTACATGCACATACACACACGCGCGCGCATGCTCACACACACACACACACACACACACACACACACACACACACACACACACACACACACACACACACACACACACACACACACACACACACACACACACACACACACACACACACACACACACACACACACACACACACAATAAAAGATATCCGAACTCCAACAGAGTAGAATATCAGATTAAAAAGAAAAAAGACACACATCCGATGAACACTCCGTAGTTTCACGAAGCATTTACCGGCCCCGGGAACAGAAGGGGAAGAATGCGCTTCCTCTTCTGTAAATATTAGCCACAGAAGTCAGACGAAGCTGGAAGGACGCGGGGAAATTGTGGCAGGAAAGGAAGCTGTGTTTTGTGGCCCTCCTGTGAGAGAGCTGGATCCCGGCTCTGAAACGGAGGGGGGATGGGGGGTAGAAGTGTGGTGTCCTGGACCCTCGTTAGTGCATTATTTTGATTCTGATTTACTCTCGTATCTTTTTCTGTCTTTCTTTATCTCTCACTTTTATCTCCCCCTTCTCTCTCTCTCTCTCTCCAGTCTCTCGTCTCTCTCTCTTCTCTCATCTCTCACCTCTCTCTCTCTCTCATCTCTCATCTCTCATCTCTCATCTCTCATCTCTCATCATCTCTCATCTCTCATCTCTCATCTCTCATCTCTCATCTCTCATCTCTCATCTCTCTCTCTCTCTCTCTCTCTCTCTCTCTCTCTCTCTCTCTCTCTCTCTCTCTCTCTCTCTCTCTCTCTCTCTCTCTCTCTCTCTCTCTCTCCCTCCTCCCTCCCTCCCTCCCTCCCTCCCCCTCTCCCTCCCTCCCTCCTCCCTCTCCCTCTCCCTCTCCCTCTCTCCCCCCACTCACTCTCACTCTCACTATCTCTATCTCTATCTCTATCTCTATCTCTATCTCTATCTCTATCTCTATCTCTATCTCTCTCTCTCTCCCTCTCTCTCCCTCTCTCCCTCTCTCCCTCTCTCCTCTCTCTCTCCTCTCTCTCTCTCTCTCTCTCTAGCTCTCTCTCTCTCTCTCTCTCTCTCTCTCTCTCTCTCTCCTTTCTTTCTCTGTTTCGTTTCTCCATGTTCACAGTTATATTATACATAGTTAAAGTAATAGCTCAGAAACCTGATTATATATTCTTCTCCTCCAAGACAAAGAATTCAAAACTCTGCCGGATTATTTAATTCTTTTGCAAATTTCCTGCCAATTACCCGACCATTTTGAGAAAAAAACGTTCTGGTGGGAAGTGAATTGCCTAATTTGAAGATTTACGGTGGTATAAGGTGAAGTATAAGATGAAGTATAAGAAAGGAGAGGGAGGGAGAAGGCAGTAGTAAAATATACGTTTTTTTTCCTTTTTATTATACCGATATTCGTCGATAGATTTTTCATCTTTCTTTATTTTCTTTCCCCTGCCATCGAATATACAGAGGAAAGGGAATAGGAAAACAAGAAGAGGAATAGGTTTACGAGAGAAAAGGAATCTTTGTCGCTTTGTGGAGGCGCAATAACGGCCCTGGAATCGTTGCCGGGAACGGAATGCCAAACGCAGGAGAAAGGGGAGCCGCTGCCGGAGGGAAGTGTTCGGCCCTGTCCGCCCGGCCATTTGTCGCGGGCGTGGGTGTTGGCCAGGCCTTTCGGGGGCCAGTGACATATGGCAGGTTGGGGGGACTGTCGTATATAGGGGAGACTGATGTAATTTTTGTTTCCTCTTTTTTTTCAAGAAATATGGCCCTGGATACATATATGGGATGGGGTAGATGTTTTGTCACTGTCGTTTTTTTTCATTTTACAGGGAGGTCTT
>NC_091551.1:9913383-9923383 GCF_042767895.1 Penaeus vannamei
CTATTTTTGTGTCTTTCTTTGTTCTCTCTTTCTTGCTCTTTCTCTTTCCCTCTCTTTTTCTCTCTCTCCCTGTCTCCCCCTCTCACTCACTCACTCACCCACTCACTCACTCATTCTCTCACTCACTCACTCTCTCTCTCTCTCTCTCTCTCTCTCTCTCTCTCTCTCTCTCTCTCTCTCTCTCTCTCTCTCTCTCTCTCTCTCTCTCTCTTTCTCCCTCTCCCTCTCCCTCTCCCTCTCCCTCCTTCTCTCTCTTTCTCTTTCTCTCTTTCTATCTGTCTGTCTTTCTGTCTGTCTCGCTCTCAGTCAATCATATTGTCTCTCTCTTTACCCGAACAATATTAAGATCGGCGGTCCATTCACTGCCGCTCGGATTGGCAAACATTTCGGGATTTCGTTAATTTGGTTGATCCTCACAAGTGCTGCGCGTATATTGGCCGTCGCTTTTTCCCAGGATTACCTTTGTGATATATATATATATATATATATATATATATATATATATATATTAACACACACACACATATATATATGTATATATATATATATATATATATATATATATATATATATATATATATATATATACGCACATACATACATACATACATACATATGCATAAACATAAATATGTACATATATATGATTATTTTTATGCATATGTATGTATGTGTATGTTTCTGTGTGTGCATACATACATTATATATATATATATATATATATATATATATATATATATGTATGTATGTATATATGTATTTACACAGACACACATGTATACGTACATGCCTACATAGCGTAAGTGCCTCCAGCGCCATGAGCCCCGCAACACGGAGGTTCATGCGGCGAGCCTCCCATTCCGCGGCAGTCACGACCCTGCATACGCGGCGCACTCGTTAGGCGACGTGGCCCGCATAAAGATTTTGATCTTAACGAACCGAACGCGCCGCGGTGTTCGCTGGGCGGTGTATGGGCGTAACGCGCGACCGCATCACGTGATTCGCTGTCGTGTTTTCGCCGCGAGAGTCGGAAGCAGAAATTTCGAAATGTGGATTTTTTTTTAATTGGTTCGAACCTTTTCGAGGTGATAAGTCTATTGGAGTTTCGGTGGTTGGAAAGGATGGCCCGTTTTCGGTTTTTGCAAATATTTCCTTTTCTTTCTTATCCCCTTTCTCCCCCTCTTTCCCCTTCTCTTTCTCCTCCTCCTCTTTTCATCTTCCTCATCTTCTACTACCCTACCTCCTCCTTCCTCCCCCTCCCTCCTTCTCCACCTCCTTCCTCCTCCTCTTCCTCTTCCTCCCTCCTCCCCCCTTCCTCCTCCTCCTCCCCCTCCCTCTCCCTCTCCCTCCCTCCTCCTCCTCCCCCTCCCTCCTTCTCCTCTTACTTCCTTCTCCACCTCCTTCTTCCTCCTCCTTTTCCTCTTCCTCTTCCTCCCTCCTCCCCCCTCTTCCTCCTCTTCCTCTTCCTCCCTCCACTTATCACCCTATTGCCTCCATGCTTCACCCTCTCATCATCATATTAGCGTAGGCACAAACGGTGAATGATTCATCAAATCTGCGGCCTCAACCCATTGGCTTTCATTAATCCAGGATTTTTTTTTCTATTTAATCTTTCATCCAAAAATTATACAGTTTGCAAGATAAATGATCCGGAATTTTATTACAGATTCCAAATGAGATTCGTTATTTTGCATATTAAACCGGTAACCGATTCATTACCATACATTATTCCGAAACCTTGTGGCGGACGGCTTTGTATCGTTGGTTAATACGTGAGTCGTCTATGTCGGTAATATTGATTTTTTTTTCTTTTACCGGCCCCTCTCCAGTATGTTCTTCTGTTCTTCGTGTTCTACAGAGAGTATATCGAGATGAAATATGACTGTGCATCGTCTTGGATCGCTGGGGGTTTTACGCGATAATAGTTTCGTAATGTTTGGTATGTTTCTCCCCCTCTCTCTTATGTTCTGCTGTTCCTCGTGTTCTCCGCAGGGCTTTAAGGATTAAAATGACAACATGTATCATCTTGACAGAACAATGGCAAGGAAGGGAGACTTGTGGATTCATCTTTAGGTCAGGGCGGTTTTTAAAGATGCACTTGCCAGTTGCCACGTTGCTCGGGGGGAGTAGCCATCCGTCACCCAGTGCTGCAAGGAGGTGCTGAGAGCCGATCTGTGGCGCGGCGTTGCAGTCTATGGCATGGGAGTGCCGTTGCAAGGCCTTATCCTGCTCTAGACTATGCCGTCCAGGGAAGGTCGTCGTGGCGAGTGCATAATGAGATCGGCGGCTGCAATCCCGCAATCACCTGTTGTGTTATTACAGTGATTTTTGGTCCGGTCTGGGTTTTTTTCTGTCCGTGGCTTAGCGGGTGGAGCTGCTGCTGGCCCTGGCGCGGCCACTGCCAGCTGGAAAACAAGATTTACGAGAGTTGCTGTTTAATCTTTGCAGTTTTTATCTGACGTTTTTTTTTTTCCTTTCCAATGAATAGGTTATATCATCTTTAATAAATTTAGCTTTGATGAAAGAGCGTGGATTATCCGATATTAATATAATTTCATCCATGCTGTAATTCCGAATATTTATAATTTTTTACCTAGGTAATCTCTTCATTTACCTGTGATTTTAATTCTAATATGTGCTGAATATCATACATTATGAGTAAGCTTGATAGGTTCATTAGGTCAATATATCTATATTTAATCAGAAGCTTTCCAACGTGAATGTTGATTTGTTTATATATATATTCATTCATAAATATGTTTAAGATTATATTCCCCCTTTGACCCAGAATTTGTACTTGCCGTGTGGGTTGCCATACTTCAACTCGATACACACACAGTTTGGTAGTTTCTGTTGTAAATCTGAACTGGTTGGCTTTCTTTTACAAGTCACCCTCCCCCCCTCGCATTGTGCAGTTTTGGTGAGCATTTATGACTACATGTAAACCTGCATCTTTGTGCACAGTGTACTTAAGTGCCTTTTTCTGTTTTGATTCCAGCCCAAACATTCGGTTCCTCATTTTTCTCTCTCACAGTTTTCAGGAGGCAGCAATACAGTGGGTATTATGTACCAATCATGTGTGAAATGTTCTAAAAGTTTTCTGTTTTCTTTTTTACATCTTACCAGGACTGGTCCCTACGCAGTGGAATTAAAAAGGTTTTTATTGACACAACTAATATAAGTTATTTTTTTCCTATTCACTCATATTAGAGTACTAGTAGCTAGCAAGAAGAGTAGTTGTAGAGAACCTTTCCCTCCTCACACCACTTGCACAGCGATGCCAAACACGTGTATTTACTCATGGGTCCATGTGTACTTTCTTTTTTTTTTACTCTAAATTTCGAATGTTGTTTTCCCTTTCTAATATTCAGAATAATGATATGCCTATTGAGAAAAGAATAATATATATACATATATAACTTTTGTCTTCCTTGTTTTGCTGCTGACTACACGTAAACCTATATTGCTGCAGTGGTGACTCGTATACGCCTGCCTTGGTGTGTTTGTGTACCGTTGGTCGGATTGTACTTGGTTGTAATGTCACGTTCAGACGCATGATAGAGCCGTCCTAGGCTGCCTTCTCCGTTGACTGTTCTACTTATAACTTCAGACTGTTGACACTCTTGCCTATATGTACGTTTCTAAAAGCTGTAAACTTTATTGCATCCGTTGCAAGAGGCAGTTATTTGATGTAATCTGCACTGTTGCACTATAGAGGTCGGTCATATGTGATGTGCGCAGTTATGTGTTGTACGTAGATTTGAGTTCTTGATATTGATGTGATATTCTTAGAGTACGTATAATGAGTACAGAGCTAGCCATTAGCCTTACTGTTAGGGAATTCCACACTACTAGTAAACAGTAGTTCTGAAGTTCCTAGTGTTTGAATTCAGTGCTTTGAAGAGTTAGGTTTGCCAAATCATTGAGAACAATAAGAGCTGAGAGATTCATATACATTTACAGTGTTGAATACATTGCCCTCGTGTCCGACTCTTCCTTGACCCTACCGTATCCTCTAGCAGATATACGTTCGGGCTCAGTTTGACTACGACCCGCTCGAGGACGACCTCATCCCGTGCGCACAGGCGGGCATTGCCTTCAAGACGGGCGATATACTGCAGGTACGTGGGCGTTGGTCTTGTCTATCCAAGTACACTGAATGTGTTCAGTGTACTTGAATTGAGCTATTTCAGATGCAGGTCTTTCGTCAGGAGTTTCATATACAGTACTTTTCATCTCTATGTGTATTTCAGATTGTATACATTGTATAATTGTTCTTCCATACCACGCTTGAGTAACCTTGAAAGCTAATTGGCTTTTGGCGTGTTAAGTTTACCGCTTTAATGGAGAAAAGAAGTAGAGTCCATGTTCTAGTAACATAAATAGTTAACCTCAGCCTTTCCCGGAATAAAATCTACGGAGAAAAGGTTTCGTATTTAACTACAGTAAAGTCAACCACCCCAGAATAATAATTACCCACGTAGCCTTTTCCACGCCTCGAAGCCCGCATTGAGGTGGCCGGGTCTCGGGGTCATTCCTAACACGCAGCCTGACTCTGACCCGCACGTGTCTCTCCCAACGCGCAGATTATCTCGAAGGACGACCACAACTGGTGGCAGGCGAAGAAGGACCCCAACGGCACGGCCGGCCTGATCCCGTCGCCGGAGCTGCAGGAGTGGCGCACGGCCTGCCTCGCCATGGAGAAGAGCAAGCGTGACCAGGGTGCGTGTACGGCTTTGCCCGTTCGCTTGGCTGTGCTTTCTGAAAGCGCAGTCTGTTGTTCTGAGTCCAACGGAGGTGTGTCAGGCCTTCGTGCATATACTGCATGTGTGTGGATATGTTTATGTTTGTGTGCGGATATGTATATGTGTATATATATATATATATGTATGTATGTATGTATATGTATATGTATATATATGTATATATATGTATATATATGTATGTATGTATATATATGTATGTATATGTATATATATTCATATATGTGTGTATATACATACGCTTATGTATGTAGATATACATACATATATGTATGTACATATATGTGCATATATATATATATATATATATATATATATATATATATATATATATATATATATATATGAATATACATACATATGTATATATATATATATATATATATATATATATGAATATACATACATATGTATATGTATATATATATATATATGAATATACATACATATGTATATGTATATATATATATATATATATATACATATATATATACATATATATATACACATACACGTACGGAAACACACAGGCACGCACACGCGCGCGCGCGCTCACAAACACACACACACACACACACACACACACACACACACACACACACACACACACACACACACACACATATACATACATACATATATACACACATACACACACGCACGCCCACCACACCTTGGCATGTTTGTTCATATACGTTAAAAGTTCAAAGTATTGACCTCCATTGAACGTTGCCCACGGTCCCTCCTCGGCGTCACGACCCTTCTCCTTTGCCATTGCAGTGAACTGTTCCTTCTTTGGGCGGAAGAAGAAGCAGCACAAAGACAAGTACTTGGCTAAACACAACGCAGTCTTCGATCAGCTAGATCTCGTTACGTATGAAGAAGTTATAAAACTGCCATGTGAGTTATTATCTCTGTCTTTAAATCATGCCTGTTTAAAAGATGCCCTTGTGTTAGAGGGTTCTGTGTCTTATAAGTTTCTTTTTAATGGAAAAAATCACCAGTTGCCACAAAAAAGTGGGTTGTGTAACTCGAGTTCTATGTTGTAAGTGATTTGGATCTCTATGTTGTGCGCAATGTATATATTTTTGTTTGTTTTTTTATTATTTTTATTTTTTATTTTTCTGTATGTTTCCTATAATATGCTTGTATTTCCCCAGCATTTCGGCGGAAGACCTTGGTGCTCCTAGGTGCGCATGGGGTAGGGAGGCGACACATCAAGAACACACTCATTGCCTCACATACAGACAAATACGCCTATCCTATACCACGTGAGTATTCTTTGAGGTTTCACGTTTGTTAACGGGGTGTAAGTGGCATGTGTGAGTGACGCAGGAAAGGATTATGTTGGTGTTAGAGTTGGACGGGGAGTGAATGGTTCGAGACTGATGTGTGAACAGTGGTTGTGTTAAGTTGTTATTCAGGGCCTCGGTTTCCTTGAACAAATATTATTGTTCTGCGGTAGCCTTGAACGCGAGCTAGGTTGTATATTTCGTCAACTTAGACATTACCTTATCAATTTCCAACCAAGGGAAGTCGTGTAGTCAAGGATACCACGGTTGTGAAATCCTGCAAGAATCCATTCAGGAGTGTACTTGCCGGATCCGATTCATAAGGGAATAACCTCCCTAGACGATCTTTTTTCCTTCCTTCTTAGTAAGTAATATCCTCAAATCTCCTTGAAAACCGCCTCCCAGAAATAAATCTCTTGTTAAGTTTAATGGCCTTTTTGGGTTCCGTCATAATCCTATTTTTTCCCAATAGACTGGGAACTTGACAAACTTTTCATTAGGCAGGTAGGTTACCTGTGTGTATTTCCTGTCTCTCGCAAAAGCCTCTCAAATACACAGAAGAAAGTAAACATCTTGGTAGATGTTATTTTATAATGATTCAGTCCTGTGCCTTGAGGTTAGTGAAAGCGCCTAAAATGTATTCATTGTGATGCTAAAACAGGGAAAACCCCTTGAGAACTCTTTTTGCCGAATATGAAATTAAAAGAGGCGTGTAGTAGCGAGTCTAGAGTCACGAAAACCGTTCTATCTTTCACATTATATGAAACCTTGATAGAACCACGCAATACACAATTTAATTCCCGAATCATAATCTGAGTCATTTCAAGAAATTGTATCAGTTATTGCTTCCTAGAATGGAATGAGCATAACAAGCCTTATTGCCACGGAGCAATTTCACGCTACAACAACATTTTCAACTAGTGAGAGCTGTTAAGGGAAAATATTGTTATATCCCTCAAGGCCCCTGAAAGTTAGGGCCGTGTGATGTCAGTTCGACTTCAGATCCGACGGGACACAGCTGAGGCGGATGTGCACGTTTCCTTCGATTCAGAAACCCATTTAAAGCCCATTATCTCACGTTTCTTGTCGGGGATGCTGCTGAGTAGGGGATATTTACTCTTGTTTCAACGTCACTTACGCTCTCCCGCTTCAAGATGTCTCGTCTTTGTAAAATGCTAGTGGGGAGGAGTGTGCAATATGCCTTTTTCATACCATTTTTCGTGCAACAATGCAATATTATTATGCCTTTGAGACCTTTCATTTTGCAAGTTCGTAAAATAAATGTATTTTTAACAAGCGGAAAAGTCGATGGTGTGTGTGTGTTTATGTATGCCTGATAGCACATAAGTATCTATGCATATATTTAAGAATTTATATGAGTAAATGTACCTGAAAGCATGCCATCAGTAACCACACAGTCAGAGTCCCCTAGAGAGCCTTTGCCTTCGTCCTCTGAAACTTTCTCTTCTTCGCCCTTCAGATACTACTCGAAGTCCACGGAAAGACGAAGATAATGGGAAGAACTATTACTTTGTATCGCACGACGAGATGATGGCGGACATCGCTGCCAATGAATACCTGGAGTATGGTAAGATCTCGCGCTTTGGTGAGGCCGCTCAACGAAATGTCTGGCTGGCAAACTCAATTGGAAATGTCTCATTATATATATATATATATATATATATATATATATATATATATATATATATATATATATATATATAGTGTTATTTTGAACACAGATATAGATATTCTTTAACTAAAGAAGCCTTTACACTTTATGTAATATATGTTTGTGAATGTGTAGATGGGTGTTGCCATACGTCTTTGTATGTATTCGTTTACATGTATATGTATATGTCTATGCATAATTTCTTGTCTGGAGAGCCAATCAGCCTTACAATTCCTTTGCCCCCCCCCCTCCAGGCACGCACGAGGACGCCATGTACGGCACGAAGCTGGAAACCATCCGCAAGATCCACAGCGAAGGCCGAATGGCGATCCTCGACGTCGAACCGCAGGCCCTCAAGATCCTCCGCACGGCCGAATTCGCTCCCTACGTTGTCTTCATCGCCGCTCCATCGCTACAGAACATGACAGATGTACGTGGATTTGAGGCGGGTTCGGTGTGTGTGTGGTTGCGTCTGTCCTTATCTTGAGTATTCGTGGGTATAGTTAGTATCTCTATCGTTATTTTGTTTCAGTTAGGACAGTTTGTGTGTAACGCTCGTCTTCTCCTTCCTCTTTTTCAGTATGACGGAAGCTTAGAACGGCTGGCAAAGGAGTCGGACTTGCTCAAGCAGGCGTACGGCCATTTCTTTGACCTGACCATAGTGAACAATGACATCGAAGAAACAATCCGACAGCTGGAAAAATCGATCGAAACTATGAATATGACCCCGCAGTGGGTACCCGTGTCCTGGGTTTACTGACAGCCCGCCCCTCCCCGAGACAGTCCCTCTGACTGCTATTGCTGTGGAACGACGCGGAGCAAAGAGGCCAACAGGCGGGCCCACCAACACCACAGGAGGTGATCCCGCGGCTCTAGAACCACCGCACCGCCATGACCTGTGTGCCACAATCAAAGTCTCGCAAAACATAAATGCCTCATACTTATTATAAGATGATATTACAAAAAAATAATAATAATAAAAATAAAATATTAAAAAAAACAAAAAAAATCTCAAAAAAATATATAAAAATCTCTATAAAAATAGCAAAGTAAATACGATGGTGTATTACAGCCAAGCACAGCACATACATGTATGTCACTAGGAATGTTGCATTTTACAAGTGGTAATGGAGAGGATGTGGACAAGCCAGCCTTAATGAGGATGAAAAATAGAGAATATATTTTGTGGCAATTTGCTCAACTTGGACTTTTTCACATAGGTGCATATATTTATTTGGTAGAAGATGCCACTATCAAATTTATAAGGTAGAGTAGTGACTGGGAACTTCAGGCTTGCGTTCGAAGCCGGGTTGTAATGGCGTTCGTTAGTCATCCCAATTGTAACGTAAGGAATTTGACGTTCGTTCTTTCGCTCTTCGCGTTCGGAAAAGGTTACACCCGCGTCATTGTTTTCAATCAGATTTTTGTAATGTGCTTAAGCATTTTTTCGTTTTTTTAAGATGGTTTAAAATGTTAATTTGTTGGATCATTCAAATTGTTATTAAGTGGTTGATTCAAAGTAAAATTATAACGAGGATGGCGCCTTACTAGTCATTTATTTTCTAACAGTTTACTTTCTTTGGAAACTAAAATCATGCACCATATGCTTTTATCAGTCAACTGTGATTTCGTTTTTTGTGTACGTTCCCTCTATATTTATTTATTTATTGTACGCAGTTTGAACAACAGTCAGTAAAGGTAGAACGAATGGTGCAAAAGTGGCAAAAAATATTCTTTTGTATACAGCCAAAGGGGAAAAAAGCTACCCTAGGGAATATTTTCTTCACGCAGATATTTTTTTTCTTCCATAACCAAAGGCTAGAGATCCACAGAGCGGACTGACAGCCATCCGAGAGCAGAGCCTGTGTGAGCCTATGATGTACCATGGTTGTGTGTGGTTCTCGACAAAAAGGAATAAAAATATAAAGATGGTGGTTGGCTTTTCGAATAAGGAGACGGACATTGAGGCTAATAATTAAAAAAAAAAGGAATAAAGCTTGTTAAGGGACTCTGAAAAGTCTTGGGGGAGAGAAAGCTTGGCAAAGGTGGTGTTCTGTTGCTATGAAGTGTGTCACGTGACCCCGCGATTGGGTACGGTGGAATGGAGTGTTCGAAGCGTTGTTCCAATCAAAGACCTCTGTTCTGAAGAGGTAACAATAGAATCCAGTGGAGATGAATATATATTTGTAGGATGTAAGAGAATAGACTAGAGAAAATAAAACAAAAAAATGGTTGCACCCAAGCACGACAAACTCTGACAACTGGATAATCAC
>NC_091551.1:9953383-9958383 GCF_042767895.1 Penaeus vannamei
GAGAGAGAGAGAGAGAGAGAGAGAGAGAGAGAGAGAGAGAGAGAGGGAGGGAGAGGGAGGGAGGGAGGGAGGGAGGGAGGGAGAAAGAAAGTAAAGAAAGAAAGAGAGAGAGAGAGAAATATAGAGAGAGAGAGAGAGAGAAAGAATAAGAGAGAGAGAGACAGGAAGACAGATAGACCGGAGAAAAAGAAGAGAGAGGAAGAGGAAAACAAAGAAAGTGGAGAGAGAGAGAGAGAGAGAGAGAGAGAGAGAGAGAGAGAGAGAGAGAGAGAGAGAGAGAGAGAGAGAGAGAGAGAGAGAGAGAGAGAGAGAGAGAGAGAGAGAGAGAGAGAGAGAGAGAGAGAGAGCGAGAGAGCGACGCTGAGGGAAATTCAATTATAACGCTGTTTCTTAGTAAAACAAAATGTAAGTTAGTCGACAACAAATTGCTCGGTAAACTCCCAACTGCCTGAGCACTGCCTAACAAGCTAGATGGAAATTATGTAAATAAGAATGGTTATTTGAAGAGGGAAAATTGGGTTGGTCTTCAAGCACATATAAAACAAGTTGCTTTTTTTATTTATTTTTTATTTTTTTACTAGACTAAGACTACTAGCCTAAATTGGAATGAATTGTTCTTAATAATGGGAGATGTTACCTTAGCTACTAGACTCTAGAGGATTCTATATAAATCATATTTGTAATATGAGAACTAATACAATTTTAACGTTTTTTCGAAATATTCAAATAACCCATCTCTTTACACTAAAACGGTCTTGCTCTGCTTTTACGCCCATTTCTTGTAAGACGTGAATTTTTACAGAATAAGAACGATAGGAACACAATCTGCTCTGTTCAAGATATCTTCGATCATTACTGATTTTGGTGTATGTCATTTGCGATAATTTGCGGGGGAAAAAAGAGAAAGAAAAGAAAGGAAAGGATTTGAAAAGTTGTTTTTAAAGTCAAAAGTTTGTTGATGTCCTTATAGCATTTGTCTGAAGAGTCATTGTGTTTGAAATGCTAAGAAAGGTTAGTCAAGACATTCGGAAAATCGGATTATCCTCTCGTCCCGGGCCCACACTTTCTCCCCACAACGATTTTCCGCACTTATTTTTTGTTGTTTTTGCCCCCCCCCTCCCCCTTCCCCTTCCCCTTCCCCCTCCTGCAAAAAGGAAAAAAAAAGAGACATCAAGGAAATACAACTTCATTTACAACCACGACCTGACATCACGACGGCCTCAACTTATTTTTTCCACAACTCTTTACCTTCAACAGAAAATCGATAAAAAAAAGGCCGGGAGGGGGAGGTGGGAGGGGGGGAGTCAGCAAAATTGAGACGCACTCGTTGATTTGAATCTGAATACCGGATTCCTCGCTCGGGAGAAGGTCGGCAATGGGTTTAGTTCAGGTCAACAGAGGTCGAATGAGGCCGAGAGAGGTAAGAGTGGGCTTAAGAGTGCAAATAGTGGAGATGGAGAATCGCAGTCGAAATGATTGATTCTGTCGCTTATAATTGTTGCTTCGAATACACTGTAATCGATTTTCGGAAGACGGTGTGAGTTCGCTGTAAAACCATTACCAAGACATTTCCTTTATTGATATTTAATAGTAATGCTGATGCTGATTAGGATAATGATGATAAGAATGATAATGATACTCCTTATAATGATATTAGGGATGAAAATGATGGTAATAGTTATGATGATGATGACAATTACGATAAGAATCATAATTATGATAATTATAATAATAACGATACTGTTAATGATGATAATAATAATAATGAGAATGATAACAAGAACAAAAATAACAACAACAATAATAATGATAATAATAATAATAATAACAACAATAATAATATACACATTAACATCTACACCAATAAGAAAAATATAGGTAAGGCTCTCCTGTTCATATCAAATTGCCTCTTCTTGGTATGATTAAATCAAGCCACAAGACCTCTGTTACCAGCCCTAATGTCCATATTCACTACCACACGTGTATATATTGTTTACATTTACAGGTTACGTATATTTCGTTAAAAAGTCATCTTCATCTCCATTACCATTTCTTAGATATCCTCGCTTTCCTTCTTATTCCACTTTCGCCCTCTCCCTCTCTCTCGCTGTTTGTCGCTATTCCCCCTTTTTCTCTGTCTCCTTTCCACTTCCTTATCTTCATCTTGCTCTCTCCGTTCTCTTCATTTCTCTCTCTCTTTCTCTCTTTCTCTTTCTCTCTCTATCTGTCTGTCTGTCTGTCTGTCTGCCTGCTCTGTCTCTCTCTCTCTCTCTCCTCTCTCTCTCTCTCTCTCTCTCTCTCTCTCTCTCTCTCTCTCTCTCTCTCTCTCCCTCTCTCTCTCTCTCTCTCTCTCTCTCTCTCTCTCTCCTCTCTCTCTCTCTCTCTCTCTCTCTCTCTCTCTCTCTCTCTCTCTCTCCTCTCTCTCTCTCTCTCTCTCTCTCTCTCTCTCTCTCTCTCTCTCTCTCTCTCTCTCTCTCTCTCTCTCTCTCTCTCTCTCTCTCTCTCTCTCTCTCTCTCTCTCTAATTCTCTCTCACTTAGTCTCACCTTCCTTCCCCCTCTCTCTATCTCTTTCTCTCTTTCCTTCCTTCCCACTCTGTCTCTCTCACCTTCCTTCTCCCTCTCCCCTCCCTCCCATCTCTCTCCCTGACTCACTCTCACTTGCCGACAGCATCAGCAAACACCCTGCCAACTTCCCGACCAACTTCTTCCCCTGAAAACCAACCTAACGATACTTGGAAGAGACCGTGGGCATCATTATATTTTGCTCTGCGAATTATGCCAAGTTCTTATGAATCTAAAAAAAGAAAAAAAGGGAAATGTGAATAATAAAAGGATAGATAAATAAGGACACACCGAGGACGCTTGCTGAGTTCTCATATTGCCAACACAAGCGCTACTTGTTTTTCCCTGTTTGCGAAGAGAAAACAAGTCAGCGACGTGTATTTTAGATTTTTTATCATCTAATTTTTTTCTTCCTTTTATCTTTTTGTATCTCTTACGGCATGTATTTTAGATTTTTTATCATCTATTTTTTTCTTCCTTTTCTCTTTTTTGTATCTCTCACGGCATGTATTTTAGATTTTTTATCACCTAATTTTTTCTTTCTTTTATCTTTTTGTATCTTGTTTTTACTTAATTTTGTCACAGCAAAGAGAGAGGAACGTTGATAAAGATTAGGTTTAGGGAAATGACGATTGGAGTCTTGGGGGCGGAGTTAATGCGGGTGTTGTTCTGAAGGAAAAGATTTCGTTCATACATATGTGCACACACACACATAGATGAATACGCATATATGTATATATATATATATATATATATATATATATATATATATATATATATATATATATGTGTGTGTGTGTGTGTGTGTGTGTGTGTGTGTGTGTGTGTGTGTGTGTGTGTGTGTGTGTGTGTGTGTGTGTGTGTGTGTGTGTGTGTGTATGTGTTTGCATGTATGTGTTTGCAAGTATGTGTGTGTGTGTGTGTGTGTTTGTGGTGTACATGCGTGTGCATGCGTGTCTGTATGTACATGCGGGCGTGTGTATGTGTGAGTATAACCAGACATACATCGAATAGCACCATCGGATTATCATGTACGACAGAAAAAAAAAATCACACTGGCCGCCATGTCCCTAACAGGAAGTGAAATAACGAGAAAAAACGGAAACGGGTCGTTCAGCCGGATCACGAGCTGCGCTAATACGAAGGTGATCACACGATTAGCGTCAGAAGCGATGGTCATAATACAGACAAAGAAGAGCATTTAATCCAAAATACTATTGGGAGGATGAAAGATATTATCATTATTATTATCATTATTATTGTTATTATTATCATTAGTATCATTATTATCATCATTATCATTATTATCATCATTATCATTATTATCATTATTATTTATTCTAATCATCATTATCATTATTATCATAATTATCATTATTATTGTTATTGTTATCATCATTATCATTATCATCATTACTATCATTATAACCATTATCATAATTATAATTGACAAAGCGTATATCTATATCAGTATTATATTCGGTAGTATTTTGGTTCATTCTGTAAGGCTAAAAAGAACTTTCATGATATGGTCCAATATATATGCTAATCAGCACCATAGGTATCTCCATTAGTTTGTTAATATCACAAAATTAGCCTTGGTTTAGAAAAAGTGTGTCACTGCATTATATTAGAAGGTGTATATATATACATAAATGTGTGTGTGTGTGTGTGTAGATACATACATACACACACACATACATACATATAAACATGTGTGTGTGTGTAGATACATACATACACACACACGCACATATATATATATATATATATATATATATATATATATATATATATATATATACACATAGTGTTATTAGCAATGATAAAATAATCAACAGATATGCCAAACACGCATGAAAATATCTTGAAACTTGGTGCACTTCAAAATATTAAATGGTAATAAAAAAATCTATAAGGAAAAGAATGCATTTTTCTGGGAATTATGTTGGTGAAAAATATATTCATTAGAAAGAGAAGCACAGACAGACCAAATAAATTTAAAGCTAAAATATACACACTTTTCTTTGGTGAATGAATGTAAAAGTTGGTCAATAAAGTCTATAATGAATAAAATATATAATAAATATAAATATAATAAATAAGAGTATACACAAACTTGCAACTGGATAAAATAATTGATTGGGCCATTTCAGTTATGTACACTTAATGTAGAATTTTATGCAAAAACCATCAGATCTGTCACATAAGAAATATTAGATGAAATTCAATAAATCAAATATGACAACTGTCTAATCCGATTAAGAATAAAATGTCCAGAGAAAGAAAAAGTGTTGAACAAAAGGCACTTAATCTCATTCCAAAACATTATCAAACTTTTCCTGTTCAATATGACATTCTCTGACGCTGTTTTCGAAAGAATATCAAATCGCAACATAAACGAGATATAGAATGCGAAGCTATATTTGACAAGCTG
>NC_091551.1:9968383-9973383 GCF_042767895.1 Penaeus vannamei
CTGTTATTTGTTCTTCCCTGCCAGTCCACCCTGTTATTTGTTCTTCCCTGCCAGTCCACCCTGTTATTTGTTCTTCCCTGCCAGTCCACCCTGTTATTTGTTCTTCCCTGCCAGTCCACCCTGTTATTTGTTCTTCCCTGCCAGTCCTCCTTGTTATTTGTTCTTCCCTGCCAGTCCACCCTGTTATTTGTTCTTCCCTGCCAGTCCTCCTTGTTATTTGTTCTTCCCTGCCAGTCCACCCTGTTATTTGTTCTTCCCTGCCAGTCCACCCTGTTATTTGTTCTTCCCTGCCAGTCCACCCTGTTATTTGTTCTTCCCTGCCAGTCCACCCTGTTATTTGTTCTTCCCTGCCAGTCCACCCTGTTATTCGTTCTTCACTGCCTTTCCACCCTGTTATTTGTTCTTCCCTGTCAGTCCACCTTGTTATTTGTTCTTCCCTGCCAGTCCACCCTGTTATTTGTTCTTCCCTGCCAGTCCACCCTGTTATTCGTTCTTCCCTGCCATTCCACCCTGTTATTTGTTCTTCCCTGCCAGTCCACCCTGTTATTTGTTCTTCCCTGCCAGTCCACCCTGTTATTTGTTCTTCCCTGCCAGTCCACCCTGTTATTTGTTCTTCCCTGCCAGTCCACCCTGTTATTTGTTCTTCCCTGCCAGTCCACTCTGTTATTTGTTCTTCCCTGCCAGTCCACCCTGTTATTTGTTCTTCCCTGCCAGTCCACCCTGTTATTTGTTCTTCCTTGCCAGTCCACCTTGTTATTTGTTCTTCCCTGCCAGTCCACCCTGTTATTTGTTCTTCCTTGCCAGTCCACCCTGCTATTTGTTCTTCCCTGCCAGTCCACTCTGTTATTTGTTCTTCCCTGCCAGTCCACTCTGTTATTTGTTCTTCCCTGCCAGTCCACCCTGTTATTTGTTCTATCCTGCCAGTCCACCCTGCTATTTGTTCTTCCCTGCCAGTCCACCCTGTTATTTGTTCTATCCTGCCAGTCCACCCTGTTATTTGTTCTTCCCTGCCAGTCCACCCTGTTATTTGTTCTATCCTGCCAGTCCACCCTGCTATTTGTTCTTCCCTGCCAGTCCACCCTGTTATTTGTTCTATCCTGCCAGTCCACCCTGTTATTTGTTCTTCCCTGCCAGTCCACCCTGTTATTTGTTCTTCCCTGCCAGTCCACCCTGTTATTTGTTCTTCCCTGCCAGTCCACCCTGTTATTTGTTCTTCCCTGCCAGTCCACCCTGCTATTTGTTCTTCCCTGCCAGTCCACCCTGTTATTTGTTCTTCCCTGCCAGTCCACCCTGCTATTTGTTCTTCCCTGCCAGTCCACCCTGTTATTTGTTCTTCCCTGCCAGTCCACCCTGCTATTTGTTCTTCCCTGCCAGTCCACCCTGTTATCTGTTCTTCCCTGCCAGTCCACATTGTTATTTGTTCTTCCCTGCCAGTCCACCCTGTTATTTGTTCTTCGCTGCCAGTCCACCCTGTTATTTGTTCTTCCCTGCCAGTCCACCCTGTTATCTGTTCTTCCCTGCCAGTCCACATTGTTATTTGTTCTTCCCTGCCAGTCCACCCTGTTATTTGTTCTTCCCTGCCAGTCCACCCTGTTATTTGTTCTTCCCTGCCAGTCCATCTTGTTATTTGTTCTTCCCTTCCAGTCCACCCTGTTATTTGTTCTTCCCTGCCATTCCACCCTGTTATTTGTTCTTCCTTGCCAGTCCTCCCTGTTATTTGTTCTTCCCTGCCATTCCACCCTGTTATTTGTTCTTCCCTGCCAGTCCACCCTGTTATTTGTTCTTCCCTGCCAGTCCACCCTGTTATTTGTTCTTCCCTGCCAGTCCACCCTGTTATTTGTTCTTCCCTGCCATTCCACCCTGTTATTTGTTCTTCCCTGCCAGTCCACCCTGTTATTTGTTCTTCCCTGCCAGTCCACCCTGTTATTTGTTCTTCCCTGCCAGTCCACCCTGTTATTTGTTCTTCCCTGCCAGTCCACCCTGTTATTTGTTCTTCCCTGCCAGTCCACCCTGTTATTTGTTCTTCCCTGCCAGT
Organism: Penaeus vannamei; assembly: GCF_042767895.1. Taxonomy (NCBI): domain Eukaryota; kingdom Metazoa; phylum Arthropoda; class Malacostraca; order Decapoda; family Penaeidae; genus Penaeus; species Penaeus vannamei. Next base: position 9,970,419 of record NC_091551.1, read on the forward strand.
CCACCCTGTTATTTGTTCTTCCCTGCCAGTCCACCTTGTTATTTGTTCTTCCCTGCCAGTCCACCCTGTTATTTGTTCTTCCCTGCCAGTCCACTCTGTTATTTGTTCTTCCCTGCCAGTCCACCCTGTTATTTGTTCTTCCCTGCCAGTCCACTCTGTTATTTGTTCTTTCCTGCCATTCCACCCTGTTATTTGTTCTTCCCTGCCAGTCCACCCTGTTATTTGTTCTTTCCTGCCATTCCACCCTGTTATTTGTTCTTCCCTGCCATTCCACCCTGTTATTTGTTCTTCCCTGCCAGTCCACCCTGTTATTTGTTCTTCCCTGCCAGTCCACCCTGTTATTTGTTCTTCCCTGCCAGTCCACCCTGTTATTTGTTCTTCACTGCCAGTCCACCCTGTTATTTGTTATTCCCTGCGAGTCCACCCTGTTATTTGTTCTTCCCTGCCAGTCCACTCTGTTATTTGTTCTTTCCTGCCAGTCCACCCTGTTATTTGTTCTTCCCTGCCAGTCCACCCTGTTATTTGTTCTTCCCTGCCAGTCCTCCCTGTTATTTGTTCTTTCCTGCCAGTCCATCCTGTTATTTGTTCTTCCCTGCCAGTCCACCCTGTTATTTGTTCTTTCCTGCCATTCCACCCTGTTATTTGTTCTTCCCTGCCAGTCCATCCTGTTATTTGTTCTTCCCTGCCAGTCCACCCTGTTATTTGTTCTTCCCTGCCAGTCCACCCTGTTATTTGTTCTTCCTTGCCAGTCCACCTTGTTATTTGTTCTTCCCTGCCAGTCCACCCTGTTATTTGTTCTTCCCTGTCAGTCCACCCTGTTATTTGTTCTTCCCTGCCAGTCCACCCTGTTATTTGTTCTTCCCTGCCAGTCCACCCTGTTATTTGTTCTTTCCTGCCATTCCACCCTGTTATTTGTTCTTTCCTGCCATTCCACCCTGTTATTTGTTCTTCCCTGCCAGTCCACCCTGTTATTTGTTCTTCCCTGCCAGTCCACCCTGTTATTTGTTCTTCCCTGCCATTCCACCCTGTTATTTGTTCTTCCCTGCCATTCCACCCTGTTATTTGTTCTTCCCTGCCATTCCACCCTGTTATTTGTTCTTCCCTGCCAGTCCACCCTGTTATTTGTTCTTCCCTGCCAGTCCACCCTGTTATTTGTTCTTCCCTGCCAGTCCACCCTGTTATTTGTTCTTCCCTGCCAGTCCACCCTGTTATTTGTTCTTCCCTGCCAGTCCACCCTGTTATTTGTTCTTTCCTGCCATTCCACCCTGTTATTTGTTCTTCCCTGCCAGTCCACCCTGTTATTTGTTCTTCCCTGCCATTCCACCCTGTTATTTGTTCTTCCCTGTCAGTCCACCCTGTTATTTGTTCTTCCCTGCCAGTCCACCCTGTTATTTGTTCTTCCCTGCCAGTCCACCCTGTTATTTGTTCTTCCCTGCCAGTCCACCCTGTTATTTGTTCTTCCCTGCCAGTCCACCCTGTTATTTGTTCTTCCCTGCCATTCCACCCTGTTATTTGTTCTTCCCTTCCAGTCCACCCTGTTATCTGTTCTTCCCTGCCAGTTTACTCCATCTGTTTTCTGCTGGTTCACCCAACTGGCCTCTGTTAGCTGTTCTTCCCTGTTAGTTAGCTTGACCTGTCGGTTTCTGTCAGAAGTCTTAACGTGATAGATGGGCTTAACTATCTCTACAAGTCGCTCTTTTACCCTGACAGGTCACTCTGCCAGTTGTTCAACCCCTCCCGTTCACTCTCCCTTTACTTGTCAGGTTTTACACCCTGTCAGCTCATTTTCCTTGTTCATTATCTCTATTTCTATCAGGCTTTACACTCTGTCATCTTATTCCCCCTGTCTCTACCATTCATTCCAGCCTGTCATTTCACTCCCACTGCCTCTACCACTCATTCCAGCCTGTCATTTCACTCCCACTGCCTCTACCACTCATTCCAGCCTGTCATTTCACTCCCACTGCCTCTACCACTCATTCCAGCCTGTCATTTCACTCTCCCTGCCATTCCCACTCACTCCAGCCTGCCATTTTTCTCCCACTGCCTCTCCCACTCATTCCAGCCTGCCATTTTACTCTCCCTGCCATTCCCACTCACTCCAGCCTGCCATTTTTCTCCCACTGCCTCTCCCACTCATTCCAGCCTGCCATTTTACTCTCCCTGCCGTTCCCACTCACTCCAGCCTGCCATTTTTCTCCCACTGCCTCTCCCACTCACTCCAGCCTGCCATTTTTCTCCCACTGCCTTTCCCACTCACTCCAGCCTGCCATTTTACTCTCCCTGCCGTTCCCACTCACTACAGCCTGCCATTTTACTCTCCCTGCCGTTCCCACTCATTCCAGCCTGCCATTTTTCTCCCACTGCCTCTCCCACTCATTCCAGCCTGCCATTTTTCTCCCACTGCCTTTCCCACTCATTCCAGCCTGCCATTTTACTCTACCTGCCGTTCCCACTCACTACAGCCTGCCATTTTACTCTCCCTGCCGTTCCCACTCATTCCAGCCTGCCATTTTTCTCCCACTGCCTTTCCCACTCATTCCAGCCTGCCATTTTACTCTACCTGCCGTTCCCACTCATTCCAGCCTGCCATTTTTCTCCCACTGCCTCTCCCACTCATTCCAGCCTGCCATTTTACTCTCCCTGCCGTTCCCACTCATTCCAGCCTGCCATTTTTCTCCCACTGCCTCTCCCACTCATTCCAGCCTGCCATTTTACTCTACCTGCCGTTCCCACTCATTCCAGCCTGCCATTTTTCTCCCACTGCCTCTCCCACTCATTCCAGCCTGCCATTTTACTCTCCCTGCCGTTCCCACTCATTCCAGCCTGCCATTTTTCTCCCACTGCCTCTCCCACTCATTCCAGCCTGCCATTTTACTCTACCTGCCGTTCCCACTCATTCCAGCCTGCCATTTTTCTCCCACTGCCTCTCCCACTCATTCCAGCCTGCCATTTTACTCTACCT
>NC_091551.1:9978383-9980883 GCF_042767895.1 Penaeus vannamei
TCGAATAACAGCGAGTCTTCTGTGTTTGTGTTTCAGTGTCCGCGTGACAGGCGTGGAAGGGTGTGAAAGGGAGAGGAAACACGGGGAATTTTATTTATCATTTTTGTTCATAATGATTATAAAACTTGTCATAAGATATATAGAGGTCATTACTGGGAAATGTCATTACTGTTTAAATGCAAAGAGTCACGTGACAGGAAGTGATATTTTAAAAGTTGCAAGAGAGTAATTGCACAATCTTGTAAGGAGTGATAAATGTCATAATTTACTATCCGCTTATCCTTACGATTTCCCCACTTGTCTTACTGCAAGATATCAGGTTTTATTTACTGGCGCTGAGCCTTCCACTTCCTGAAATGCAGTCGTGGAGGGAGCAGCCAAGACAAACAAAGATTGACGTTGTTCATACTGTTCATGAATAACTTCTGAATGTCCGATTTTTGACATGTTCAATTATCCGTCTTTACTACCTTTTAAGTATGAATTTCTGTTTACGTGTCCAGACAACCACAATTATATGAATTATACATTTTGTCATAACCCAGTCGTGTGTTTCACGTACTTCCTTGTACCTACAGTTATTTAAGCGTTGGTTATCCCTCTTCGGAGCCATTTCAGAATCTGAAAGCTCTTCACTTTTAACCACAATCCTGGGCATCGTGTGAAAACGGTGTATCGACGTTGAAACAGTTTTCCAAAGACTGAGTGTGCTACCTTGTCGTGAAACCTTTCCCTGTGTTCTTTGTTTGATCATTCGGAAAAAGATCTGGACACGAATGAGGCAGAGGAGAAAATGAGGGAAGAGATGGAGGAGAATTAGAGGAAGGAGCGAGAAGAAATGGCAGAACCATCGAGCAAAAACCAAGAAGGGCGGGAAAGGGAAATAGAAAAAAATGAACATAGTCGTAGGTTTCTAAAGCTACGTGTATTTCAACTTCCTTCCACAGCTCTGTTATATGGCAAGGAATAGGTAGTATTGACAGGAAGATGTTGGACGATGGCATCCTATGTTCCTATGTGTGTTATGGGGCTTCAGCGTCGAGAATCTCTTCGCATTAGTTATGGGCCACGGAGGTATTGCCAGTATTTCTTGTAGGACATACTTGTATTACTAGCCTCGGTGCGTGTGATGTATTTAAGTGTGTGTGTATGACATTTAGAATTCTCTCTCTCTCTCTCTCCTAATTCTCTCTCTCTCTCTCTCTCTCTCTCTCTCTCTCTCTCTCTAATCTCTCTCTCTCTTTCTCTTTCTCTCTCTCTCTCTCTCCCTCTCTCCCTCTCTCTCTCTCTTTCTCTCTTTCTCTCTCTCTCTCTCTCTCTCTCTCTCTCTCTTTCTCCTCCTAACTTGTTTTCTTTATTGATACGAGATCATATAAATGGGATGAGAGAGAAATCTTTTCGGTGATATTGTTTATCCAAAGTGAATTCTAAATAAATGGTTTATGTTACGGAGTGCAATTGCGCAGATCCCTCCCTGTAATGTAAAAGCAGAAGGAAATCCAAATTTGTTATATTGCAACCTAAAAATATAAATTCCCGTTGAGGAGAGACCGTAATTTAAGGTTACGGGAATGGAAAATTCTGCGTGGGTATGCGTGTGTGTTTGTTCGTATGACAGAAGGCATAAACCGAGGTGGTATTTCTTATGGATTTATGTTGCAGTCATTCAGTAATTCGGAGAGTGTATATAAGAGTAATATCGTATAAGGAAAATAAAAGAGATTTGTTGACTACAAAACGTCGGAGGGAACTCATTCAGAAAAAAAAAAAAATGCATGACCCGAGTGGCGGCGCCTCTGTCATGCAAACTGTAAGAGGATTTCGCATGTTTAAAAGTAAGATGAAATGCACCGTTTGTTGGAGATCCCGTTAGCTTTGTCTTATCTGAATAGAGTTATTGGCGGATGTGATTTTCTGCAAAATATTCCTTTCGGATATGATTTCTTTTTTCTGAAATACACACGAATTCAAACACAACCACATACTGACATGCCCATTTACGCACATGTGTGGACATATAAGTATAGATTATTAGATGGATAGATATATGTAGGTATAGGTAGGAAGACAGAGATAATATAGAAATGAGATAAGATAGAGAAATATATGGATAGACAGGCAGATAAATAGATTGATATGTGTGTATGCGTGTGAGTAGATACATTTATGTATTTAATTCATAAACATACGTGTGCGTACTGCATGTGTATATACGTTCAATTTGTTAAAATAGAAACATAGCCAAACCAACAAGCAAGCAGATGCACAAGCGAGCAGGAACGAGTCACACCAGCCCCCCCCCCCTCTCCCTAGCCCACCCCTTCCCGCCTCCCGCACCCGAGGAGCTGCGAGGCCTCGAGAAGCTCCGCGCCGCCCAGGTGGAGACTCGGGGCGTGTGGGCGCCGTCAGTTGAGTGGGCGTGTCCGAGATGCTGAGCGCCATCTCTCTCCCCCGATGGCGAGGCGAGGGATGCTGGCGCAGGCCGAGGCTCGCTCTGACC
>NC_091551.1:9985883-9998383 GCF_042767895.1 Penaeus vannamei
ATATATATATATACACACATACATATACATATATACGTGTGCGTACGTATGCCAGTATACATGCATATATACAACTGTCTGGCAAGCGGACCCGTTAGTAAATGAAACGCACATACGGTTTCCTTCCGTAACGATCCGAATAAGCCTTTAGCGGAGCCAAGCAAGTCCTCGCATTCCGGAAAGAGAAGTAAACCATCTCGTGAAGGTCTAATGAGATCTCTTTCACCCTAAAAGCAGATTAAACCTTTGTTTATAGTCATAAAAATATACTGAACGCAGGCAATCTTCTCCCGAGAGAAATCAAGTTAAGGTTTCTAGTGTGTGTGTGTCCCTTTTTTCTTCTGGGTTTAAATATGTTTAGAGGAAAAGATACGGTGTGTCTTCCCTTTATTCGGATTTATATATCTGTTTGTGCGGTGGTGTGTGGGTATGCTCTCGCTTGTGCATGTGTGTGTGTGTGTGTTTGTCTCTTTTTGTGTTTAGATGTGATCTTGTTTCGTTAGTTATTCTTATTTCTACCTCTTCTTATTCTTCCCATTCTTTCTCCACTTCTTCCCCTTCTTTTTCCGTTTTCTTCCTCTTAACTACCCCTGCCCCTTCTCCGCCTTATTCTATCTCCCTCGTTTCCTCCTTACCTCCTCATACTTGTTTCTCCCCTTCCCCTTCTTTCTCCTTTTCTTCCTTCCCTCTCCTCCTCTATTTTCTCCTTTCCCTACACCTCTTCCTCTTCCTCCTCATCCTCATCCACCTCCTCCTCTACCTCTTCCTCGTCCTCCCTTGCATCTTCCTTCCTATTCTTTTTCTCTTTCCCTCTTCCTCCTCTTCCTACTCCTTTATCTCCCTCTCCCTTCTCCTTTCAACTCCACCCCCAGCCTTTCTCGTAAGGACAACGAGGGTATAATAAGCTTAAATACAGCCCCGCTACTAACTGTTTCTTTCCATAACAGTTCTTTAAGCCTTCGAGTGTAGTTGGTAGCGAAGACCCTAGCGCCGCGAGGATCGAGCAGGCTGGCTGGGAACGAAAAATACTTTTTTTCTGCAAACGAAGAGAAAACAGATAAGGAAATGGGTCAGCTGGCTCGGTTTCGAAAGCATGATTTGATATCTGCGACTAAAACAAAGATGTATCTTTTAAGTTGAAAATGTTGAAAGTTAGGAGGGGTGTCCTATATTGTCTTTCTGTTGTTCTTTTCCTCTCTCTTTCTCTCTTTCTCTCTCTCTATTTCTCTCTCTATTTCTCTCTCTATTTCTCTCTCTATTTCTCTCTCTATTTCTCTCTCTATTTCTCTCACTATTTCTCTCTCTTTATCTCTCTCTATTTCTCTCTCATTCTCTCTCTCTCTTTCTCTCTCTTTCTCTCTTTCTTTCTCTCGCACGCACACATATGCATGTGCGTTTGAGTGACCAGAAATTATGAGCCTCACGAATGTGCCTGATGGATTCACTGATTTAAAAAATGATAATGACAATGATAATGATAATGATACTAATTAGCAACATTATAATAAAGCTTGTTAAAAAGAAATAAAAAGGAAATCGTTGTCTAAATATACGGCAAAAAATACATGGAAACCCAGCGTAAAAAGTCGAGTTGAGTCATCGGCTGCCAAAAGAAGACAAAGTTACAGGTTCCTGATAAAGAATACACCTCCGGATGCCTTTGTCCCCGGAGTCACTCCCACGCCCTCAGCTGCAACGCGCCGGTGCTGAGGAGACGGAGGAGACGTATCCGAGACCCGGCAGCCCTGGAAGAAAGTGTCAAGGGCAGGGCTTGAGTCAGGAATCACAGGAGACAGTGAAATATCCTCGCGAGGGTTTGATGCAGCGTCAGTGCAAGAAGAAGGAGGAGCGGGGACGGCGTCAGCATAAAATCAGTGACAGTGTTTTCAGGAGGATGAGGTCAGAATATTGAGGAAGACTTGCAACAGTCTGGCATGGCTGGAAATGAAGACTGACTGCCGAGGGAGGTGCATTCGCCAAGGATTTTCCGCGCCAGCATGCTCCAGGGTGTGAAGAAGAGAGCATTCAGGTGAGTGTCCCGAAAGCAGTAAATGAAGCGACGCCTCGTTTTAATGATGTCGGAATAGTTTGCGAGCGCACTCTCAAAAGTAAATGTGATACTGAACAATACTGAACGGGTTACAGATCTAAAAAAAAGGTATATACATATACGTATGTGTATATATGCATGCGTATGTGTCTGTCTTTGTGTCTTTATGTGAGTATGTGTGCCTATCTGTGCATGTGTAGGTGAATGCATGTACATATATACATTTGCATATACATGGAAACCAAAACCGTAACAGGGAAAGTGTCTTTGCTCGCGTGTGAGAGAGAAACAGAGAGAGAGAGAGAGAGAGAGAGACGGGGGGGGGGGGCAACTGGCAGACGGCGAGACACCTCAGTCCAGACTACAGACAAACTATTTCAGAATATCATTGACCGGGAAAGCTCCCCCGCTGTCGAATTTCAGCCATGGCACTATTTGAAAATGAATTCCATTACCCCCAAGGCACCGTACACAGCAAAACAAAATCCCAAAACGAGACAACACGGTACAGAACCAAGAACTGAACGCAAGGAAACGACAAAGCGATGGCGACCGCTGTGGAATTCCAACCGGTTCTCCTCGCAGATCCTGAAGTCGAAATAATAGGGAATCCAGTCGGTCTGAATAATTATTTTCTCATGCGGAAAATACACCTACGGAGATTTGACTTTATATTTCACTTGCTCATCGAAATGAATAATAATAAAAAAAAGATTGTGGCGCGTATCTCTCTCTGTTTGTCTCTCCCTCCTCCTCTTCATCCTCTCTTTCCTCCCGTCCTCTCTATTTCCGTTGATAAAGAGAGGATGGGAAAGGGTATCGACTTGGGACCATTTGCAGATGGTGAGATATGAGGCAAGATTGCGAATAGGAATGATGAAGAATTAGCAACTAATAAGTAATGAAAAAGATATAATTATAATCTTTATGCAAATGTAATATTAGATTAAGAAAGTACCAAGGTTTATCAGAGGGAGTTATTGCACATGGCGCAGTTATGCAGTATTAACTTTGCAACATGACTTCAAACAACTTATGTAAAACAAGCAAATGTAGACTTCTCTTTCTTCTCCTTTCTCATTTTTTTTCTTCTTCCACTTCTTTCTTCTTCTTCTACTATCACTTTTTATCATTCTTTGTCTTCTTCTGCGCCATCATCGTCTATTTTGATAATTATTCTTAAGCCATTTTCTAGTCATTGTTCTCGGTTATTCTGGAAGTTGTTTGTCAGGGTCTCCAATTTATTCATATTTCCGTTAATTGGTCATTATCCTCCATCATCATTACGTTAATGAATACTGGCATAATTTTGTCTAAAGATTTTCATCTTGCATTTTACGGAGGAAGGGTACAGATTACAAAACAAAATCGCTTGGATATTCATGTGTACTTACATACATACATACACACAATATATGTATATATATATATATACATATATATATATATATATATATATATATATATATATATATATATATATATATATATATATATATATATATATATGTGTGTGTGTGTGTGTATATGTGTGTGTGTGTGTGTGTGTGTGTGTGTTTGTGTGTGTGTGTGTGTTTGTGTGTGTGTGTGTATGCATATATACATATATATATATATATATATATATATATATATATATATATATATATATATAGATATATATATATATATATATATGTTTGTATCTATATATATATACATATATATATATATATATATATATATATATATATATAAACACATATATATATCTGAGTATATACAATACTTGGAAAGTAATCAGATCCCCTTGAAGTCCGCCAGCGGCTCGGCGAGCGACGGCCGGACTCTCCGCCCGCCTCGGCTCCTGCGAGTACCAAGGCGACGGGAAGTCAAGCTGAAGGGCGTGCAGGAGGCGGAGGAGGGAGGAGCTGTGACGTCGTCCCACATCTTGCGAGAATAGTTTAATTGTCTGGTTAGTTATTTGTTGGTTCTGTTTGTTTTTGTGTTTGTTTGTTTGTTTGCCTGTCTGAATTTTTTATTTTTTATTTCAGTTTTCATCTTTTTGGTTGTGTTTTTTAGGTGTTTTTTCTCTCTTTTTCTTTTTTTTCTGTTCTGTTTATTTCCACTTTCTTCTCCTCCTTTCTATCAATCTTTATTTAATCTCCTTCTTTTCTTTATTTCCTTCTCTCATTTCTTCCTCTTAACATCATCTCCCTCATCTCCACCTCCTCCTTGGTCTATGGTCTTTACAAAGAGATTCCACGCGGCAGAATATCGCATAGTTGGGTGGAGAAAGTGAGCATTCTGGTCCACATAACTCCTTCCTTTCCTAAAATACGACATATATTTACTCGTCGTGGATTTTTTTTTCATTCCTGACATACTTTTCTGTCTATTCGTCGTATATTGACACCATAACGTTCGGCTTTGCTCTACGTTATGAATATTTTTTCTTTATTGACATACTTTTTCTATCAAATTGCATCCGCGCGTCTTAGGCTGATCTCGTCTGGCGGTGTCTGGCAACTCCGCCCGTCGTGCCGCCGCATTTGAATCTTTTCCAAGAAGAGAACTAAGTATGAACGGTATTTTTAAAATGTTTTCGCGTTTTTTTTTTCTTTGCATAACATACGAATCTGGTGTGAATTGTATTTCCGTGCAAAAATTCCTGGTGCCGAGTAGTGTCCCATTAATATTCGACTTTTACACACTTGACACCCGCGGTCACAGATCAAGAGAATAGAAAAGAGAGAGGGAGGGAGAGAGAGAGAGAGAGAAAGAGGGGGGGAGGGAGAGAGAGAGAGAGAGGCAGAGAGAGAAAGAGAGAGACAAGAGGCATAAGACAAAGGAGGAGGAGAGAGAGAAGAAAAAGAAGGGTCGTAAGAAGGAGAAACAGAAGGAGAGGAAGGAGAAGGAAGAGAGAGAAAACAAAAGAAAGAAGAAAGACTACCGAAAGAAACGCAAGATAATTAGTCCAAACAGAAAAGACCTTATTCCCACATCAGAAGCCGCTCCCGTAATTGATATATTTATCTCTGTCGGTAAACTTCCCGCCACAAAATAAGGTCGTTGAAGACAGCTGGTTATTGATCGACCTTCCCTGACCTCCTGAGGCCATCCATCAGTGTCAAAGATGGTCACTCACTTGACCTATCACCATTTCAGGCTATGGAACGTGACCATAAAGCTTCGTCTGGAGAAACGAAGGGAACGGAAAGGGAATGTCAGAGGAAGGTGGAGGAGGAAGGGGAAACGGAGGTGGGTGGAGGGGGGTGAGGGGACTACGTGGGGGGAGGGGGGAGGGGGGTGGGGGGATGGGGTGAAAATCGGTGGAGATTGGGTACCTTTTTTTCTTTATTGTTGTTGGCGGCCATTTTTTTATTGTTTATTTGCATATTTTTTGTTTTTTTCTTTCTTCTTTTACTCGTATACTGTACAGTTCTGAAGTAGATAGATTATTTAGATAGATGAGCTGATAGATAGATAGACAAACAGATAAGCGGATAGATAGAAAGATACACGAAGAGACATACAGATAAGATATACAAACACACGAAGAGACAGCCAGACACACACATACGAAACACCACCAACACGAAACCGAAATCACCTTCACCCATCCCTAAAATTTCATGCAGAAAACCAAAAACAAAATAATATCAACAAGCACCCACACACACCGGAATAAACCGCGGATGGGGTGTAATAAAGGCATGATTTACAAGCGGGAGTCAAAGGAAGCAGGGGATGAAATGCGTTGTCTGGAGGTGGACATAAATCGTCATTGTGGAAGGAGGAGGAGTGAGGGAGTCCCGATGACGTCACGGGCGCGGCGGGGAGGTGAGGGCGCTCTCAGAGGTAGGAACGGGTGTGGAATGTAGGGATTGTGTGGACTGCGTGGAATGTATTTGGACGAGATGTGATGGGGGTGGTTAAAAGTGGAGGGAGGGGGTGGCGTCTCAGGGGTGGTGGTTGAGGTGTGGAAGTTCTCAGGTCGAGGTAGGAATGTGTGTGGTGTGGAATGTATTTGGATGTGTGATGGGGATGATTAAAGGTAAAGAAAGGTATGTGTTGTGTAAGTGTGATGGGGATTATTAAAGGTAAAGGTTTGTGTTGTGTAAGTGTGCCGAGGTTCCTAGGGTTACTAAGGGTGAAACTATGGAATGTATGGATTAATTGAGCTTCCTTTGACGATGAAGGGTGGATAAATGTGGTATGTGTATGAGTGAAAAGACGACCAAGGGTGGATATGTGGAGTGCACGGACTGGTTGAGTGTGTTCAGGTTCCTAAGGTAATTAAGTATTTACCGAGCGTAAGTAATTCATGAAATGTACGGTATGTACGAAGCGAATGGGAGAAGGTAGGTTATATTTGCAAAGTCGTGCTAAAGGGACAAACAAATGCTGCCTTTAACGAGAGCTTCACCGATGCATAAACGGCAGGCGAACACTGAAGGCTACAAAATCCGTAAGTAAATCGGAGAGTTCAGGCAGACAGCGAACCTTTCACTCATTCGCGGAGAGCTCAGAGCAAAAAAAAAAATAATAATAAAAAAAAAAAAATAAATAAAAAAAATAAAAAAAATCCAAAGTTTTCCTCGCACAACAAGCCTCTAACTCACGCCATTAATTGTACAGCGGGGCAGTAAAGACCGTTAAGACCTTTTTAACGCAAGACGGCCACGATCATTAATACCGCTGGGCACGGGGTCAGGCCAATAAGACCTCTTTCTACGGGTCTCTTTGCCCATGAAGATCATTTCGTACGAGGTAATTAAGGTAATTAAGACCGATGTATACGGGGTAATGAAAACCATTTTAGACCAATGTACAGAGGGAAGTTGAGAAGACCGGTAATTTAAAGCTCGTTAAGAAAATAATCAGTATCGTACACGAAGCACTTGAGAAAATGAACCGTATTCATGTGGACAAACGTGGAAAAAAAGGTATGAATTAGAATGAATATCTCCACAATACAAGATATCTATTTGACCAATTTCGAACAAATCTTCGTCAGAAACACACGTGTCTCCGACGAAGACATACTCGCAACCGGTCATACAACTCTGAAGATACCGGTCAAATACATCTCTTGTATTGCGAAGATATACGTTCTCATTCCTTCCTTCTCAACCCCTTGAGAAAACGATCGGAACGTATGACCTTAATATGACCTCCTTAACAAAAATCTCACAGAAAAAAAAAATACAAGACATGATGTGACAAAGGAGAAACGACAATTAATTAACTAATTATCAGACGACTATTGTAGTATTCTGAACCACCGAAGACATACTCTAGCAAAAATCAGGAACCGGATTGAATCGCATAGAAGAGGTCACAAGGTCACAGGGGATATTAAGGTCACAGGTGATAAAACAATGGACTTATAACAATGAAAGAGGGTTGGGGAATAAAGAGTGGAAAAGAGAGACAAAGAAAGAAAAGATGGATGAAAAGAGAAAGGGAAAAAAGTATGTAGAGGATGGAGGATGAAGAGAGAAAGGGAAAAAAAGTATGTAGAGGATTGAGGATGGAGAAAAAATAGAATAATGAAGGATAAGTAGGAGGGTTTGGAAGAGACAAGACAGGAGGAAAGAAAAGCGAAGGAGATAAGGATGTTTAGAAGACGAAAGAGGGATCAAAAGGAAAGTAAAGATGGAAAAAAAGGAAGAAAATTAAATAAGTAAATGAAAATTAAAATATGGTATTGAAGAGGGAACGGAAAAAAAGCGAATAAGGAGAAGAGAGAGAATGGAGAGAATGAGGAAAGAAAAAAAAAGGTGAAAGAGGAAAGAATAGAGGGTAATGGAAAAAAGAGACATAGGAAAAGGAGAATATGAAAGGGAATAAATGGAGGGGAGAGAAAAAGTGTATTTAAAGGATGAAGTAAATAGAAAAGAAAAAAACAGAGGATGATAACTGAGTAGAAAGGAGAGGGGAGAGAGAGAGTCGTTGCTCAGAGAATGGAAAAAAAAATAAAAGTGGGAAAGAACGAGAAATAATGCGAAGACAAAAGGAAACAAAATAAAGAAAAGGACAAGGAAGAGAGAAAGAGAGTAGCAGGAAAATAGAAAGAAAGAGAAAAGAAAAAGCCGAGAAAAGAAGATGAAGTAATTTTGTGTCGTGTTCGTCAGCAACAGATTCCACGCTTTTGCCGCCGATGAGCATCTCCCAGCATCCTCTTCCTTCAACCTGAATATCCTGTCTCCCCTTCCCTCCCCTCTCCCTCCCTCTCTCTCCCTCCCTCTCCCTCTTGAGTTCCTCCCTGTCTCCCCTTGCCCCCCATCCCCTCTCTCTCTCCCTCCCTCTCCCTCTTGAGTTACTCTCCATCCTGTCCTATCCCCCCACCCCCACCCCTCACCCACTCCTTGTCGATTGTCGCTCTCTCTCCCTTTCGTCTGTCTCTTCTTGCTCCTCTTTTGTGTCTCCTTTTCTCTTGCTTCTCTTATTATTATTTTCTTTATCTCATCGTTTTCTTCTCTGTCTGCTTCCTTCCCCATTTTTAACTTCCTCTCACTCGTCTCATCTCTCCTTTCCCCTCTGTCTCCCTCTCCCTTTCCCCTTATTCTCCCTCTCTTCCTAGCACTTGTCTCCCTGTGCCCCCTCTCTCTAACACGCCATCCTCCTTCCCCTACTCCTTCTCCTCTCTTCTCCCCTTCCCCTCCCCCTCCTCCCCCTACCCCTTCTCCTCTCTTCTCCCCTCCCCCTCCTCTAGCCTTTATCTCCCCTACCCCTTCTCCCCTCATCTGCCGTACCCCTTTCTCCCTCCACTTCCTCCTACCCCACCCCCACCCCTTAATTCCAACTCCCCCACTGCTTATCTCCTCTCCCTCCCCCCCCTTATCTCCCTTCCCCCTTCTCCTCCTCCAGCCCCTTCCTCGTTTCCCCTTCCCTTTCTCACTCCATTTCCTCCTCCCCCTCCCCCTTATCTCCCTTCCCCTTCCTCCCCCCTCCTCCTTCCCCTCTCCCCTTCCTCCTTCCCCCCTCCCCCTCCTCCTTCCCCCCTCCCCCTCCTCCTTCCCCCCTCCCCCTCCTCCTTCCCTCCTCCCCCTCCTCCTTCCCCCCTCCCCCTCCTCCTTCCCTCCTCCCCCTTATCTCCATTCCCCTCCCTACCCTTCCCCCCTCCCCCCACCCCTTTATCTCCCTTCCCCCTTTTCCTCCCTGGCACCCTCCCCACTACCTCCACCTCCCCCTTCCCCCTCCCCCCTTATCTCCCTTCCTCCCCCTTCTTCCCCACTCCTCCCCACTCCACGCTGTCCTCCCTGGCACCCTCCCCCCTTCCTCCTCCTCCCCCTTCCCCCCTCCCCCCTTTATCTCCCTTCCCCCTCCCCTTCCCCCCTTTATCTCCCTTCCCCCCCTCTCCCCTTTCCTCTCCCCCCTCCCTCCCCCATCCCCCCTCCCCCATCCCCCCGCGTCAAGAAAGAGGAAAAAGAAAAACAAGGTGAAACATTCTACGTCTCGACAGGTCGCAGGATATACCGAGCTTTTAAGTCGAGGGAAATATATCTTTCGTGGTCTTCCGTTGTGTTAAGGGCTTTTAGGAAGGGCGAATGAACACGGATGAGATGTTTGGGTGAATGGGTTGTATGGGTTGTATGAGATGTGTGTGTGTGTGAAGGTATGAGTAGATGGGTGTATTTGGGATGTATGGATGGATGGAATGCGTGGATGTATGGGTGTATGGATGAATGGGACGCGTGGATGTATGGGTTGTATGAGATGTATGGGTGTATGGATGAATGGGACGCGTGGATGTATGGGTTGTATGAGATGTATGGGTGTATGGGTTGTATTAGATGTATGGGTGTATGGGTTGTATGAGGTGTATGGGTGTATGGGTTGTATGAGATGCATGTGTGTATGGGTTGTATGGGATGTATGGGTGTATGGGTTGTATGAGATGTATGGGTGTATGGGTTGTATGAGATGCATGGGTGTATGGGTTGTATGAGATGTATGGGTGTATGGGTTGTATGAGATGTATGGGTGTATGGGTTGTATGAGATGTATGGGTGTATGGGTTGTATGAGATGCATGGATGTATGGGTTGTATGAGATGTATGGGTGTATGGGTTGTATTAGATGTATGGGTGTATGGGTTGTATGAGATGTATGGGTGTATGGGTTGTATGAGATGTATGGGTGTATGGGTTGTATGAGATGCATGGGTGTATGGGTTGTATGAGATGTATGGGTGTATGGGTTGTATGAGATGTATGGGTGTATGGTTTGTATGAGATGTATGGGTGTATGGGTTGTATGAATGTATATGTATGAATGTATGAGTACATGGATGTATTAGGATGCATGCAGAAATGAGACGCATGGGTGTATGGATGAATGAATGTATGGAATGAGTGGATGAATGAGGTGTATGAATGTATGTATCGTGTGTACATGCTGCGGTGTTTTATTGTGGACGTTTTGATGTGAGTGATATTATACATCCATTTCTGAACGCAGACTCAATATATAAAATTGTAATGATGATAATAATGATACTACTAATGATAGCAATAACAATTATGATAATAATGATGTTGATAATCATGATAATGATAGTAATAATAATGATATTGATTATAATAACAATGATAATGATAGTGATGATGATGATGATAATGATAACGATATTAAAAATCATACCAATAACAACAATAATAATAATAATAAT
Source organism: Penaeus vannamei (assembly GCF_042767895.1). NCBI lineage: Eukaryota > Metazoa > Arthropoda > Malacostraca > Decapoda > Penaeidae > Penaeus > Penaeus vannamei. Next base: position 9,996,593 of record NC_091551.1, read on the forward strand.
AAAAGTAATAATGATAATGATAATGATAATGATAACAACATCAACAATAATAATAACAGTAATTCTAATACTAGTAATAGTAATACTGATAAGATAATAACAATAATAATAACAATTTTAAGAATAATAATACCAATAATAATGATGATGATAATTATAACAATAATGATAACAATATAATGATATTGATAAGGATAACAATAATGATAATGACAGTGATCATGATAATGATAATAATAATATGAAAATAATGATAAGAGTAATGGTTACAATGATAATCGTGATAGCAATGATAATAATTATGATAACAATAATTATCATAATAATAAAGATTATAAAATTTATAATAATGATAATGATAAGAGTAATAGTAATAATAGTAGTTATGATAATAACGATAACAATAATAATAACGATAATAATAATGATAATAATAATAACAATAATGATAACAATAACAATAGTAATAATAAAAATAAGATGATAATGATCATCATAATAATAATGAAACAATAGTAATAATAATGATGACGATGATAATGATGATAACAATAATGATGACAGTAATAATGATGATAGTAATAATGATAATAAAGATAATGGTAATAGTGATAATAATGATGATGATGATAATAATGATAATAGTAGCAATAATGATAATAATGATAATAGTAATGACAACGCATATGATAATAAAAACAATAATAATGATGATAAAAATAATAAGATAATAATAATGATGACAATGATGATAATAATAATAATAATAATGATAATGATAATAATAATGATAATAATAATAATGACGATAACATAATAATAATGATGACAATGATTATAATAATGATAATCATCATCATCATCATCATCATCATCATCACTATCGATATCATCATTGTTATTACCAATATTATTATTATTATTATTATCATTATTATTATCATTATCATTACTATCATTATCATCATTATCATCTTTATCATATAGTAAGCGTAACTATAATCAAACATATTAGAAATGACTGTAATAATGATGACGATGATTTTCATGAAAATAATGCCAGTAATGATAGTACGATGATAAAAAATGACGATAATGAGGAAGAGAGTTCTTGAAATAAAAAAAAAAATAAATAAATATGAAACGCTTAATTGGATCAGATTCAAAGGGAAAATAAAGATTAGAAATAAAACCTGGAGATTCGGTGCCAATTTCGAAAAGTCACGCGGGCTTTGACTGTCTCTCGGAACCAAAACGCATTTTTTTTTTTAGATGAACGCAACTAACGGGTACTAATTAGGCCTTTTTGCAGTACGTATTCTAGTCTGCCTTTCCATCCGAATAGATGGATTTTTTTAGCATTATGATGGGCGGGGAATTGTTAGATGTGTGGTAAAGGCCTTATAGAAAAGCGATAATGCGTATCGTATTATTCTGAATTGATGGTTCGTAGAAATATATACATGCATATATATATATATATATATATATGTATATATATATATATATATATATATATATATATATATATATATATATATATATATATATATATATATATTTATGTGTGTGTGTGTGTGTGTGTGTGTGTGTGTGTGTATGTGTGTGTGTGAGTGAGTACGTGAGTGAGTGTGTGTGTGTGTGTGTGCGTGAGTGAGTGTATGTGTGTGTGTGTGTGTGTGTGTGTGTGCATGAGTGATTGTGTGTGTGTGTGTGTGTGTACGTGTGTGTGTGTGTGTGTATACGATGGTGATTATATTCAGGGAAAAATATCTTATTGGAAATTAGTGA
>NC_091551.1:10003383-10008383 GCF_042767895.1 Penaeus vannamei
CTTATCATGATATTCACGATTACTATTTTCATCACTATCATCACAACCGATTTTGATACCAATTGTTGACACCAATTTCATTCTTGTTATCATCTTTATTATTTCTTTTCTCTTCTTCTTCCCCCTTCGTCCAATCTGCTTACGAGTCTAAAATCACACAGATTAAGTTTGACAATTAAATTTTTCTTCTCTTCTCTTACAGCTATATTTATCACTGTCCACCTTATCGGGTTCCTTCCCTGCCCCTCTTCTTCTTTTTCTTCCCCACTACTTCCTTAGCTCTTTCTCTTTCCCTTTCCCTTCCTTTTTTTTACTTTCCTCTCCTTCCTACCTCCTCTCTCCCTCTCCGTTCCACCCATTCCCTTTCCCCCTCTCTCCTCTTTCTTCCCTCCCACACCCTCCCTCCCTCTGCCACTCCTTCCAACCCCCTTCCTTTCCTCCCTCCCTCTCCCACTCGCTCCCAACCCTCCTCCTCTCCCTCCCTCCCTCTCCCACTCCATTCCCTCTCCCACTCCCTCCAACCCCCTCCTTCCCTTCCTCCCTCCCAACTCCCTCCCTTTCTCACTCCTTCTCCAACCCTCGCTCCCTCCTTCCCTCCCTCCCTCCCTCCCACTCCCTCCTACCTCCCCTCCTTCCCTCCACACCTCTCCCACTCCCTCCAACCCCCTCCTTCCCTCCACACCTCTCCCACTCCCTCCAACCCCCTCCTTCCCTTCCTCCCTCTCCAACTCCCTCCCTTTCTCACTGCCTCCAACCCCCTCCTTCCCTCCCCTCCAACTCTCCCACTCCCTCCAACCCTCCCTCCTTCCCTCCCTCCCCTCCTTCCCTCCCTCCCTCCTTCCCCTCCCTCCCCTCCTTCCCTCCCTCCTCCTTCCTCCCTCCTCCTCCCTTCCCTCCCTCCCTCCTTCCCTCCCTCCCCACTTTCACTCCTTCCCCTCCTTCCCTCCCTCCACTTCCTCCCTCCCTTCCTTCCCTCCCTCCCCACTCTCCCACTCCCCTCCCTCCCTCTCTCACTCCCTCCCTGCTCCCCTCCTTCCCTCCCTCCCCTCCTTCCCTCCCTCCCCTCCTTCCCTCCCTCCCCTCCTTCCCTCCCTCCCCTCCTTCCCTCCCTCCCCCTCCTTCCCTCCCTCCCCTCCTTCCTCCTCCTTCCCTCCCTCCCTACCTCCTTCCCTCCCTCCCCTCCTTCCCTCCTCCTCCCCTCCTTCCCTCCCTCCCCTCCTTCCCTCCCTCCCTCTCCTTCCCTCCCTCCCCTCCTTCCCTCCCTCCCCTCTTTCCCTCCCTCCCCTCCGCGCGACCTGCTCCTTAAAAGACTCGCTTGAATGTCTCCACGTGATACTAACACCGTTAAAGGAGCTCTAGATAAAAGCCTTGAAGCAAATCCAAGATATTCCCAAAATATTATCGCTCCTTAAATTTTCGGCCATCCTGGAGTGTCTGTTTCTTCGAGTTAAAAGATAATATATTGTTAAAGGAAAGGAGAGAGATAAATTGTATGGTTCTTATTCTATGTCGGATAGGTTTTTGTTTTTTATCTTTTTTTTATCAGTTTATATGTATATGTTGTTACATCTTAACTGTCTATTTTTAGATATAATTTGTGACACGAGTGCGTAAAAATGGCTTGGTTCTGGCAGTTTCCAATATTTATAATTTCGAGCAGAGGAGATGGGTGAAAAAATAACGATAATTGATGGTTAAAAACAGAGCTCAATAATTCCAACAGAATATTCTAAATCCATTTTGTGCCTAATATATTTTGATCCCATTTTGCACTTACACATAATCATCAGATAAAGTAAAAAGTTATTATTTTTTTTATTTTTTTCTTCCATGCCACGCATTCTTCCTACACGTGAATCCGAACGCCATCTTTACCTCATCACAACCCGCAATTTTATCCATCAATATCCAACTCATCACGATCTCCGAATGGATATTGACTCCATCGATCCACGTGTCTGACCTCCATAATCATCCGCTGTATCAAGTCGGGTCAAAAATCGGGCCGAGTCGGGTCAAGCGAGTCGGCTGGGTCATCATCCCGGGAAGTTACGAGACGCTCCAGTTGCGAGTCATAAAGGGACCTTCAGCGTCGCCGATCGCTGGAGGGTGAAAGTGTTGGCCTATTTAAAAGGGGGAGAAGAGGAGGAGAGAGAGAGAGGGTGAAATGTGAGAGAGGGGGAGAGGGAGGGTAAGGAGGGAGAGGAGGGAAGGGAGGGAGAGGAGGGAAAGGAGGGAGATGAGGGGAGGAAGGGAGAGAGAAGAGGGAAGGGAGGAAGAGGAGAGGGAAGGGGGGGGGGAGAAACAAAGAGGTAAGAAAGGATGGAAGGAGAGGGAGAGAGGACGAAAAGTGAAAGAGTGAGTGAAAAAGAGAGAAAGAGATAAGGTAAAGGGGAAAAAGACCAACTAGTAAGATTACGAACGAACTTTTCGCTGCTAGGCGATCAGGTAACGTGATCGATCCCACGAAAACTTCACCCACAAAAACTTTACCCGCGAAACTTCATCCACGTAAACTTCACCCGCGAAACTTCATCCACGTAAACTTCACCCGCGAAACTTCATCCACGTAAACTTCACCCGCGAAACTTCATCCACGTAAACTTCACCCGCGAAACTTCATCCACGTAAACTTCACCCGCGAAACTTCATCCACGTAAACTTCACCCGCGAAACTTCATCCACGTAAACTTCACCCGCGAAACTTCATCTTCAAAACTCCACCCGCGAAACTTCATCCACGTAAACTTTACCCGCGAAACTTCACCTTCAAAACTTCACCTTCAAAACTTCACCCGCGAAACTTCACCTTCAAAACTCCACCCGCGAAACTTCATCCACGTAAACTTCACCCGCGAAACTTCATCCACGTAAACTTCGCCCGCGAAACTTCATCTTCAAAACTCCACCCGCGAAACTTCATCCACGTAAACTTCACCCGCGAAACTTCATCCACGTAAACTTCGCCCGCGAAACTTCATCCACGTAAACTTCGCCCGCGAAACTTCATCCACGTAAACTTCGCCCGCGAAACTTCATCTTCAAAACTCCACCCGCGAAACTTCATCCACGTAAACTTCACCCGCGAAACTTCATCCACGTAAACTTCGCCCGCGAAACTTCATCCACGTAAACTTCGCCCGCGAAACTTCATCTTCAAAACTCCACCCGCGAAACTTCATCCACGTAAACTTCACCCGCGAAACTTCATCCACGTAAACTTCGCCCGCGAAACTTCATCCACGTAAACTTCGCCCGCGAAACTTCATCTTCAAAACTCCACCCGCGAAACTTCATCCACGTAAACTTCACCCGCGAAACTTCACCTTCAAAACTTCATCCACGTAAACTTCACCCGCGAAACTTCATCCACGTAAACTTCACCCGCGAAATTTCATCTTCAAAACTCCACCCGCGAAACTTCATCCACGTAAACTTCACCCGCGAAACTTCATCCACGTAAACTTCGCCCGCGAAACTTCATCCACGTAAACTTCGCCCGCGAAACTTCATCCACGTAAACTTCGCCCGCGAAACTTCATCTTCAAAACTCCACCCGCGAAACTTCATCCACGTAAACTTCACCCGCGAAACTTCATCCACGTAAACTTCGCCCGCGAAACTTCATCCACGTAAACTTCGCCCGCGAAACTTCATCTTCAAAACTTCATCCACGTAAACTTCACCCGCGAAACTTCATCCACGTAAACTTCACCCGCGAAATTTCATCTTCAAAACTCCACCCGCGAAACTTCATCCACGTAAACTTCACCCGCGAAACTTCATCCACGTAAACTTCGCCCGCGAAACTTCATCCACGTAAACTTCGCCCGCGAAACTTCATCCACGTAAACTTCGCCCGCGAAACTTCATCTTCAAAACTCCACCCGCGAAACTTCATCCACGTAAACTTCACCCGCGAAACTTCATCCACGTAAACTTCGCCCGCGAAACTTCATCCACGTAAACTTCGCCCGCGAAACTTCATCTTCAAAACTCCACCCGCGAAACTTCATCCACGTAAACTTCACCCGCGAAACTTCACCTTCAAAACTTCATCCACGTAAACTTCACCCGCGAAACTTCATCCACGTAAACTTCACCCGCGAAATTTCATCTTCAAAACTCCACCCGCGAAACTTCATCCACGTAAACTTCACCCGCGAAACTTCATCCACGTAAACTTCACCCGCGAAACTTCATCCACGTAAACTTCACCCGCGAAACTTCATCCACGTAAACTTCACCTTCAAAACTTCACCCGCGAAACTTCACCTTCAAAACTTCACCCGCGAAACATCACCTTCAAAACTCCACCCGCGAAACTTCATCCACGTAAACTTCACCTTCAAAACTCCACCCGCGAAACTTCATCCACGTAAACTTCACCCGCGAAACTTCATCCACGTAAACTTCGCCCGCGAAACTTCATCCACGTAAACTTCGCCCGCGAAACTTCATCTTCAAAACTCCACCCGCGAAACTTCATCCACGTAAACTTCACCCGCGAAACTTCATCCACGTAAACTTCGCCCGCGAAACTTCATCCACGTAAACTTCGCCCGCGAAACTTCATCCACGTAAACTTCACCCGCGAAAACTTCACCTTCAAAACTTCACCCGCGAAACTTCATCCACGTACACTTCACCCGCGAAAACTTCACCTTCAAAACTTCACCCGCGAAACTTCATCCACGTAAACTTCACCCGCGAAACTTCACCTTCAAAACTTCACCCGCGAAACTTCATCCACGTAAACTTCACCCGCGGAACTTCATCCACGTAAACTTCGCCCGCGAAACTTCATCCACGTAAACTTCGCCCGCGAAACTTCATCCACGTAAACTTCGCCCGCGAAACTTCATCTTCAAAACTCCACCCGCGAAACTTCATCCACGTAAACTTCACCCGCGAAACTTCATCCACGTAAACTTCACCCGCGAAACTTCACCTTCAAAACTTCATCCACGTAAACTTCACCCGCGAAACTTCATCCACGT
>NC_091551.1:10015883-10020883 GCF_042767895.1 Penaeus vannamei
ATGCTCCGAGATGTGCCAGGAATCACTAGATAAATAATCAGTTGTATGATTCACTTGATCCATTAACATTTTTTAGAAGCAAAACAAAAATTCCACACTTGTATTAATGATAAGGTGTTCCATACCATAAACAAACGTCGGAATCATCTAGGAAAAAAGTCGCTTTCATTTTTAGATTCAGTAGATTAAATGGAAGTGGTAATAGCTATCTTTAAATACCTTGAGTCAGACAGAAAAATGAATAGATAAACAGTAAGAGATTGATACATATATATGTATATATATATATATATATATATATATATATATGTATGTATGTATCCATGTATACATATACATACATACATAAATATATATATATATATATATATATATATATATATATATATATATATATATATATGTACATATATAAATATATGTATATATATGTATATATATATGTATATATATATATATATATATATATATATGTGTGTGTGTGTGTGTGTGTGTGTGTGTGTGTGTGTGTGTGTGTGTGTGTGTGTGTATGGTATTTTTGGAAATTCAAACCCACACCTATTTAAAGAATCTGAGCTTACTATTATCATTCTATGATAGTTTTCTCCTATACCATTTTCTGCGCAAATTGATAATAACGGAGTTATAGAGGGTATAAAATCCACGATTTCCAGGAGCCGCAGTAACTTTCCGCCTCCAGCGCTACGACAAAATGACAAAAAAGGCGTTAAGAGCGGCGGGAAATCGGACGGATTTGTAGCGGATGACGTATGCGAGGGAAATCAAATGAGCCAATTAGATTCGTGCATGAACGTTACGTGAACATAAGCACTCAATAGAACCAATCAGATATGGAATAGATCATCACGTGACAATAGAAGCTGGGCCTAGGAGAAGCCGTTTGAAATTCAAATCAGTTCCATTATGGCTAGGCAGTTTGTAGGTTGTGAGAACAATTATTTCTAATTTATCGCGGAAAATCAACAATATAACGAAGTAAGCTTACTAAATCTACGAGATCGCTGCGTAATGCCAGTGGAAGTACAACGGCCGCACTGTAAAACATCTTGTCAATACGGAGAGGACACAGGCCAGTGGGTTTGTGGTGCATGGTAAAGGGTCCCAAAAACAGGACGAAGAAAGCAGTGTAACTTTATTGTACGTGATCCCAATTCTCGCCAACAACGACGTGGAATACCCCGAAGATCCCAGTGCCCCGGAGCCTAGCCCGTCTGGAGGTAAGATGTGGTTCAAACTGTTCTTGGGTCTGGGCTCTCTCCTGCCGGAACATACGAGGTGAAGATTTTGCAGACCAAGTTGGGGTGGGGGGCGGCAGCCCTCCCTGAAAGGGGGTACAAGGGGGCGAAATCCCCCTATACAACCCGGAAATGTGGCAATGTAGTATGTTTGTATTCTACCGATATTTCTCGAAATTCCCAGATATGTAGGCCTATCATGCCCTCCCCAGCTATCAGGACCAACATAGTTATGCATCGTTTGCGAAGGAAATGAGTGCTAGATTTGTTCGAAACACGACGAAAGCTATTGGAGAATTATGTTTTTCACCCAAAAAAACGCTCTAGGGTTGCATTTCCAAATTTACCACATATATATATATATATATATATATATATATATATATATGTGTGTGTGTGTGTGTGTGTGTGTGTGTGTGTGTGTGTGTGTGTGTATGTATGTATAAATTTGTGAGCGTTTGTGAGTGTGTGTGTCTGTGCATATGTATACAAAAATGAATATATTTGCACTGCATTCATCCACACCATACCCTCTGAGATCTCTCCAGCAAAACCTCCGAGGCGCACACCAGATCGGGGAGCGGCTCCGTCGAGCGCGGACCCCGGGGACGGCGGGCGAAAGGGCCTCGAGAAGCCCTTCTGCAGTCCCTTTGACTCCCTTTTTGCGCGCCGCCCGAGTGCTGCTGCTTCCCCTTCAGCTGGAGAGAGCGTTGCCTGCCTTCGTGACGACTGGGCTTCACGATTATATGTGATGACTTAGCTTAGCCTGTCCTTATGTGATGACTGAGCCTAGCCTGTTCTTCTTATGTGATGACTGAGCCTAGCCTGTCCTTCTTATGTGATGACTTAGCCTAGCTTGTCCTTCTTATGTGATGACTGAGCCTAGCCTGTCCTTCTGATGTGATGACTGAGCCTAGCCTGTCACCGTGATGACTGAGGCCTTTCTTTCTTCCGTGATGGCTGAGCCCTGCCTTTCCCTCCTTCGTGATGACTGAGTCTCTCCTCCTAGTATGATGAGTAAACCATTCGCATTTTTGTAGTGAATGAGACCTTCCCTCTCCCGTGAGGAATTAACTTTTCTCTCCTCGACGGTGACTGAGCCTCTCCTTACTTTGTGATGACCTCCTCTTCCTCCTCGATAACTCAGCCTCTCCTCCTTCCATGATAAATGGCTCCCTCCTTTTGCGCTATCTCACCCTTTCCCCTCCTCATGACAAACGAATTTCTTCTTCCCCGATATAATAGTTTCTCTTTCCTCCCCGATATTACACTTTCTTCTCCCTCCCTGATATAACACTTCCTCCTTCCTCCCTAATATAACACTTTCTCCTTCCTCCCTCATATAACACTTCCTCCCTCATGTAACACTTTCACCTTCCTCCCTCATATAACACTTCCTCCCTCATATAACACTTTCTCCTTCCTCCCTCATATAACACTTTCACCTTCCTCCCTCATGTAACACTTTCTCCTTCCTCCCTCATATAACACTTCCTCCTTCCTCCCTCATATAACACTTTGTCCTTCCTCTCTCATATAACACTTCCTCCCTCATGTAACACTTTCTCTTTCCTCCCTCATATAACACTTCCTCCCTCATATAACACTTTCTCCTTCCTCCCTCATATAACACTTCCTCCCTCATGTAACACTTTCTCCTTCCTCCCTCATATAACACTTTCACCTTCCTCCCTCATATAACACTTCCTCCCTCATGTAACACTTCCTCCTTCCTCCCTCATATAACACTTTCACCTTCCTCCCTCATATAACACTTTCACCTTCCTCCCTCATATAACACTTCCTCCTTCCTCCCTCATATAACACTTCCTCCTCCCTCCCTCATATAACACTTTCTCCTTCCTCCCTCATATAACACTTTCACCTTCCTCCCTCATATAACACTTCCTCCCTCATATAACACTTTCTCCCTCCTTCCTCATATAACACTTCCTCCCTCATATAACACTTTCTCCTTCCTCCCTGCTATAACACTTCCTCCCTCATATAACACTTTCTCCCTCCTTCCTCATATAAAACTTTCTCCCTCCTCCCTGACATAACACTTTCTCCTTCCTCCGCGACACCAGAGTCCTTACTCTACCTTCGCCATCATCAAGTTCCTCCTCCGCTCCTGATAATCAAGTCCTTCCTTTCTGCCACAGTATACCTACTCCTTTGCTTCCTTCTTGTGAGTGTTTAATCAGTCGCGTCTCTCTCTCTCCCGCTGTTGATCAATGCCTCGCGGACGATCTCGCCGCTGTTTGTTCAATCGCGAATTCGCAGAAGTGGAACATTGGCGCAGGAGAATCGAGACTCGAGGACAGTGAGGCGCAACGAGAGGGAGAAAGAGACAAAAAAAAGAGGAAAGAGAAAGAAAGAAAGAGAGAGAGACAGACAGAGAATGAGAAGGAGAAAGAGAGAGAGAGAGAGTCAGAGAGCGAGAGAGACAGAGACAGAGGAAGAGAGGGAGAGAGAGAGAGAGAGTCAGAGAGACAAAGAGAGGGAGAGAGAGACAGAGAAAGGACGCGTCTATCAAATTAGGAAGGAGTAAGTAATGCGTGCAACTAGGAGTCGTGATTAGTGAACGAGGATTTAAACGGAATTTGCATGCCAGGTAAAAGGATTCTCGGGGGAAGGGAGGGGGAGGGGGAAAGGGGAGGAGAGGTGGAGAGGGGATGAAGGGATAGAGAGCAGGGGGAGGGATAAAGGGGGTCGAGGAAAGGAGAGGAGAGTAAGGATGGGAGGAATGGAAGGGGACGGGGAGGGAGACAGGATGGGATGGGTGGGCTAGGGGTAGGGATGGGAGGGCTAGGGGGTAGGGATGGGAGGGCTAGGGGGTAGGGATGGGAGGGATGGAGTGATGGAAAGGATGGAAGAAGAGGGGATGGGAGGGGGGGGTAGACGCTGCGTGCAGTGTGCGAAACGAGGTCAGCTCTTTTGGCTTTTATGGCAGCATTTGTATAAACAGTCTATTGAACACGATCAAGAATAACCTCAAAAGAAAATAAACGGTAACTAGATATTTTGTAATTCAGTACCCCCCCCCCAAAAAAAAAAAAAAAAAAAAAAAAAAAAAAACACTCGCCCCATTGTTAAAGATAAGGGATAAGGGGGGGGGAGTCCCGGTTAGCTGTTCCCCTGTTAACCGAATTAATGATGTGTCTCGAGCCAAGGTCACAGACGCCATCGCCGAGAGGACAAGCAGAAGCTGGCAGGCGGAAGCTGCAGTTTTCCCTCCATGTCAAGGATTCCCTTTCGTGAATCCTAAAATGGTTTGCTTGCACGCTCTCCGTCTCACAAGGGATTAGACGGCTGACCGAATCTTATATTTTCCAGGTCTGCGAACTTCTATCAAGCCTCGGAGTTCCATACTGATCCAGCTATGAGTCGAGGAATAAAATGTTTGCGATGCATTTGTCTGGAGAGAAAAGTTTTATGCGAGTTTCCCTTCTCGTATGGGTTTGGCGTGTGCGCAGCTATGCTTTCATCTGTCCCGTGTGCATGCTTACAAGCAGACATATTCGTTTAAATGTATCGTGAATGGTTTTATTTTCTTTTGAGTCATCAGCTAATGTCTTACTCTTAAAATACATTATAATAAAAGAAAAAAAGAAAGGAGACACGAGCGTAAAAAGAAAAAGGAAAAACAAAAGCCCTTCTTCCACCAAACCGCACGAACCCCGGACGAAAAAGTAAACCCGAACGACTTCACTGGCGCCGCCGATCAAGGCAACCCGAGTC
>NC_091551.1:10025883-10038383 GCF_042767895.1 Penaeus vannamei
AAGTACGAGATAATCATATATTCTGGTAGAATTTCAAGCTGATGGTTATATATGCTTAGTAAATAATGCTTCCATTTCATTTGTTTACTGCGAATATCCAATCAAAATTTTGTATTAATGTCAAAGCAAACGCAAGTGCACAAACACATACGTAATATCTATGTGTATATCTATATGTACATACTCGTACATATGTGCATATATATATAGATACACACATATATGTGTATACATATATATATATATAAGTAGTGTGTATATGGACAGAATAGCCTCACCCCCATGGGTCCCCCCCCTATGTACCTAACGTGTCATAACAGGAAGTGACCTAATGACTTCCGGAAGTAATTACCGTAATCGATTACGGGAAATCAGTAACCTTGACTAATGATGGAGAACACCCACACCTGAAGGGGTGCCCCCCCCCCCTCCTCCCTTTCCTCTCCAAAACAACAACAATAATAATGAGAATACGAGAAAGAGGAAGAAGAAGAAGAAGAGGAACAACAAACAAACATGGATCCTGTTGCCGCAGGTCAAACTGTCATCCTAAGAGCAGGTGTCACAGGTTCCACCACCCCAACCCCTCACCCAAAAACACCTTGGACACAGCAGCCTCACCCCCATGGGCCCCCCCCTATGTACCTAACGTGTCATAACAGGAAGTGCCCTAATAACTTCCGGAAGTAATTACCGTAATCGATTATGGGAAATCAGTAACCGTGACTAATGATGGAGAACACGCACACCTGAAGGATGCCCCCCTCCCTTTCCTCTCCAAAACAATAATAATAATAAGGAGAATACGAGAAAGAGAAAGAAGAAGAGAAAGAAGATGAAGAAGTACAACAAACAAACATGCACCCAGCTGCCAACATTTCGGTACCCCACTCCTCCTCTCTAGAGCAATAATGATAAGAGGAGAGGAAGAAGAATAAGAAGAAAAGGAAGAAGATGAAGACAGGAAGAAGTAGACAAACAAACTAACATGCATTATCCCCATACCCCAAACACGCTATGGACAGAATAGCCTCACCTCCATAAGTACCGCCCTATGTACCTAACGTGTCATAACAGGAAGTGCCCTAATGACTTCCGGAAGTAATTACTGTAATCAATTACTGAAAATATATAACCGTGACTAATGAGGGAGAATACGCTCACCTGAATTCTGTCCTCTCCTCTCCAAAACAATAATAATAATATTGAGAATGAAAGGCAGAAGAAAAAGGAAATTTGTACTCTGCTTACATAGGTCAAACTATCAACCTGAGAGCAAGTGTCACTGGTTCCACCTCCTCCTCCATTCCTGCAGGTCACAGGAAGAAGAAGATGAAGAAGAACAACAAACAAACACGGATCCTGTTGACACAGGTCAAACTATCATCTTGAGAGCAGGTGCCACAGGTTCCACCAACCCCCACCACCACCTCACCCAAAAACACCACGGACAAAATTATTCACCCCCATGGTGCCCTCTTACCCCATAACGTACGTACCTGACATAGGTCAAACTATCTAAGACCAGGTGTCACAGGATCTCCACCACCACACACCCCTTCACCCAAACACACCCTGCACATATTGGCTCACCACTATAGCTACCCCTTAACGTGTCACGACAGGAAGCAGGCCTAATGACTTCCGAAAGTAATCATCATAATCGATTACTGAAAATCAATAACCGTGACTAATGAGGGAGAATACGCACACCCGAAAAATGCCCTCTCCTCTCCAAAAACAATAATAATAATATTGAGAATGAAAGGCTGAAGAACAAACAAATATGCACCCTGCTGACATGGGCCAAACTATCAACCTGAGAGCAGGTGCCACAGGTTCCACACCCTCCCCCTTTCCTGTAGGAAGAAGAGAAGAAGCAGACAAACAAACAAACAAGCACCAATCTGCAGGTGTTACAGGTGATTCACCCCTTCCAGCTTCCCCACATACCCCCTCACCAAAAGCAATGATAATGGCTATACCTCATGTCTCAACATGTAAGAGGAAGAAGATGAATAGACAAACAAACAAACATGTACACAGCTGCTGACAGAGGTCAGGGTATTGATCCAATAATAGGTGTTACCTCCTACCCCCCCCCCCTCCTTCTCAGGTCGAAAGAGGGTCATTTCCGGCGTGAGTTAGGTCACATAGCTATTCATCGTGTTTAAGCTTGTAGCAAAACAAACTGCACAATAGACCGATGGACAAATTAGCTCCCCCCCGCCACCCTCCGCAAGTACTAACTAAAGAGCTAATGCACCCACCAGCATTAGATTGCCATAGATGTGTGATCAAAGACATGGCTAATGAGCGTGAAATAATCAATAACCATACCTCACCCTGTTCCTCGCCCAAACACTGCGTAGCCACAGGTCATCAAAAGAGGGCAAAGAAATACTCTTAGCTGCTCTCCGGATGCGATAAGGGTTAAGAATATTGATCTTGAGGGGGAGGGGTTGTGCGAGGTAAATGATCATGGGTATTGATCTGATAATTATATTTAGCTTTCCATCGTGTCTGAAACACGTAAATTTAGCTTTAATTGCTAATGCACCCCAATAATAATAATACAATGCGATGAAAAGGATGACAAAAATCGCCATGTACTCAATATACCTTTATTATCATCTTCAAATATACACTAGCACAAACAACTAGACATGCTTAAATCATACTTGGGCCATATGTCCATCCCCCGCGTCAACTAAAAACTAACATCTTCCTCATCGCTCATGACGATGATTACCGAGTTGCCACGAACGTCGCCTCTCCCGGGTGGGGTCGGGCGACATCGATGAGTGCGAGAGGGTGTATTCCGGTAACGAGTATGAAAGTGCAACCACCTCCATGGCGACGGCGCTGCTATCTCGTCCCGAGGTGTAACCAAACAAGAAAAAGAATGCTATATTAACCAACACTGAGTTTTTAAGATGTTGATATTATACAAATATAAGGCATTTGGCAAAATCCAATTCTCACTCCATTTATGCATGCAAAAAATTCACTCGCAAAAAAACATACATGATAATTTTTATCACAAATGCGCAATATAACAAGGGAAGTCCTCACAAGAATAACAGAAATGACCTATCTTCGTGGGCGATTACTACCTTTGAGACCTCCACTCATCTTTTAACAAGTTATAGCAGTCGTTCTTATAGTGCCAATGATTCTTCACAATAACTATACAATTCAGCGAAAAGGATAATAAAGCTCTTGTTGCAGGCAATGTCTTTATAATGGCTTTCAGCCTTACACAAACGCACATCTTAACAGGCGACAATGCAATATAAGAAAATTTGAATCGAGTTTTAATCGACTTGAATTTAATACGCAAATATAAATGTGGCAACCACCTTCTCGCATATTTGTACATGTCGATGTGTCACATTTGCGAGATAATCATCCCGCCACACAACTGATACGACATTTCAAAACCTGCCCGTTCTCCTGTATATACAAGCAAGCTTGCGAAAATTTGTAAAAGTGCGAATTATTTCATAAACTTGCTTGAGGGCATAAATTCAACCAAACTTTACTTCTCGATCTCCCGCAATCGTTTTTCTCACCTGCCCACAAATATGCGGTTAAAGATCGAACTAAGTAACCTCTCCGTCGGCCTACTGTAATTAACTTTATCGGGAAACGCTCATCTAGACACCATTTTTAAAAAGTAATGCATAATTACCTTTGATCAAAAAAATCCCTGTACAAAGAGAAACAACTATTTTTACACCGACATTGAATAAAACTTACTGCTCGACCTCTTCAATATTCTCTGATAAACTTAATATTCATACATGTCACATTACGAAACACTGATATGTCTAAACATCCTCGGCTAAGATATAATGGTTCACTAATTAATTCACTAATTGCCATAACAATGAAAACTGTTGAAAGGTTCCTTAGAACAATTTATCTTTTAGAAAAGTGTATAAAAGAGAAGGTTTTAAGCAATTGTAATACATTTTTTTACGTTTTAGCCATAGGCTCTGTATCTAAATGAAGACGTTTTAGGATAAAATGATAAAACACGTTTGCCCTTCCTGTCATAGTTTTTATCATTTTACATGTATTACGCACATTTATGCACCATATTTTAAGTAATGCATACATTTTCATCAAGTTACTCGCTAATTGTCGTAGCGACGAAAACCGTTAAAGGCCCCTATAAACCGTTTTCACCATCAAAATAAAAGAGAGAGAAAAAATGTAAAAAAGAAGAAGGTCAAGTAATCGTTCAAATACTATTTGCCGTTTTAGCAGCAGGTTCTTTATCAAAGCAAAGGACTTTTATATGATATGAAACAGTTTAAGGATAAAATAACTCTTTTGTCATAGAGCTTTTATAATTTTACGTCTATTGAACATAGATAAATTCGCCTAAAACCGGGATTATCAACCAAGGATAAATTTACTCCAAAGGAGTAGAAAGTGTACATGACAGCCTCAATACAATAGGTCTTAGCAGCTATATATTTTCCATAATCAGCATATTACTTGCAAACAAAGGCACTTACTTTTTCTTTCTATGCGTCTGCATTAGACATTCCTGATTTTTACATGGCAGTAAAGGGGATGTGGCGAGCAACATAGAGACAGGGAGGTAAATTATAGAGGAAAGGTTAAAATTACACACCTAAAAAGAAAAAGTGGCAACCGAAGCAATATCTTCATTACTTTTTCCATTAATGGCAAGTAGAAAACATTCGTTTGGGGAAAAAAAAACGCTTAATGTCATAATAAGGAAGAGAAAAACGTCCTTTTACATAACTCGGAGGAAGAAAAAAAAAAGACTTTACTCAAATACAAGAACGACTGAAATATATATATATATATACATATGGGTGGAGCATATTTTTTGCAGGTCATGAAAATACAGGGCAAAACCATTAAAACGTTCTCGCATTGCTGTCGTCTTTAACAGAAGACATGTATATTATCAGTAAAATAAGTTTCGTGCAATTGAATACATTTGTCTTTTCTGTAATAATAATGCAAAAAGTCAATTTGCTCATTAATACTACTAATGTCTTATTCCTTTAAAGATGTCCTCCTAAACAGTGATGATGCTTTGTCCAATATACAGATGATGGAAGACCTTACACAGACGGCTGAGAATACCGCGACTCGTATGCTGGTGAGCTATTGGTCTCGCCAGCATACTAGGCGAAAAAAAACAAACAAACAAACAAACAAACAAACAAAAAAAAACAGAAGTACTCGTCTCGACTCCATTCGTGAAGAATTGCTTGGTTAATGAATATCTAGCCTTTAAATCGCACCCTTTCAGTCATTTGAGCAAGGTAAAGCCACCATGTTCTAGATAGGCAGAATGACACACCTCTTTGCTGGTCCTCGTAGCACATCCTTCTACACGCCTGTTCGTTCCGCTAGTTCACGCAGTCTGCTTCCCCTATCAAACATGCCATACCTTGTTGGTGGATCTTATCCTGGCCCCTCCCCCTCGACTATATGAGATGGTCAAGAAAAAAGTATTGATTTTGATCATAAATGTAGGTATAACATGACTTCACACGGCACTGAATATGTATCTCCAAGACTTGATATGTATTTGGCGATGTGTGTAATCATACGAGTATCGAGCTTGGAGGTCCCTTGTGAAGAAAACGCAACGATTTTATAAAACCGTAAGACAGTAATATTTCTTGATAAGTATTTAAAAATACTAATAACCCATATGGTTGGTTGGAAAGAAGGGTAACAAATTGTCGAAACCATATCTCAGAAACGAATTAGTTGCCAACTAATTCCATCGTTTTACTTCTCTTTCCTCGCAATTCATCTTCCTTTCCGCACACAGATACACGATGATAGGAGATGACTTGCAGTTTTTTCTGAGATGGCACCTCCGACATCGGTTACGGAAGTGTCCTTTGTTGAAAAGAGCATTTACATAGAGGTTTATGAATATTAACCTCATCCGAGTCATTCCATAATCATAGTTTCTCAAAATTTATTACGTAAAAATATGTCATCATTCCTGTATGACAAACCTTGCTTACCTATAATGTCAATAGTTTCATAAAACTTTGTTGTATAACGAAGAAATTAACAACATTACTAAAAAAAAGTGCCTCAGAAAGGATTTTCATTCAGCAGATAAACGGTTTATCACCCACCTCTGCGAAAGAGGTGCGTAATAGTGTGAATTATTTATAACAAACAAGGGTGCCTGAGAAAAAGAATTTTCATTCAGCAGATAAACTGTTTGTTATCACCCACCTTCGACTTGTTTGTTCAGAGTATATTACTCCCTGTAATACTAGCTGCGGCTTAAACAAGGCATATTACTATACGTTTATTTCCGCACGCGTCGCACTCAGCGCCGGCGTTGCTGCGCGCGAGAAGTACAAACGCCCGCGACACCGACGGCTCGCGGCGGCTGCGGCGGCGGCGGCGGCGACTGCGGAAAGTAAAGACGCATGCGACGACCGCGGAGGAGGCGGAGGCGGCGGCGGAGGCAGCGGGCGGGCGTCTCGGGGAGGAAGGGCGGCGGGCGCTCTAGTTGCTACAATACATGGTATTTCTCAAGTTTTCGTGGGTAAAAACATGTAAATGTTTTAAAATTTTAATTTTTTTTATGAACTTTATGTAGGTTACCCTTCGATGTCAAAGATAATATTTTAACAAAATTTTGGTGATGGACTTTATGTAGATAACCCTTCGATGCCTAAAAGATTATTTTCAGTAATTTTTGAATTGTAATCAATAGATAAACCGTCTATGTCAGTCTCATTTACCCCAGGGAGCCAAATTTTACCCTAATATACAGTTTGCAGGCCAGAGTCGACTCGACGGAACGACCATATGGTTGACGTAAAGCCGTAGGAGACAATAATAGAGTGTAAGTGATAATCTTAGATAACGAAGGACTGGCTTAATTAAAGATGTAAAACGGTCAATTGTAAGACTGAAATAGCAATGTCCCGCGGCCCGTCCTTGAGGATATGACCCTCGAGCAGCGTGTTTGACACCCCACGGCTGTGTCATCGTATACCTCCCACGTCGACTTACCTGTTCAGAGTGTGATTTTAACCCTGTAATATTAAAAGCAGGTTTGACAAGGTTCTTGCAGAATAGAGCCTACTACTCAAAGGCAAAACACGGAGTACAAGTAGGTCTGGGATGGCAAGCGGGTCATCTGAACATGATTTCTTGGGCGTCTTTTTTCATGCCATTGGGTATTATGAAGAATCTTTATCAAAGACTAGAGTAGTCAACAAGATTTATTTGTATATAAAAGTGTTTTTCATTTCTACATAAGGAAGGTTGAAAAATATTTGAAAATGTAATAAGAGCAGGTTCTTAAAAGTTGCTCCAGTCCATCCCCCGCCGCCCTTCCTCCCCGAGACGCCCGCCCGCTGCCTCCGCCGCCGCCTCCGCCTCCTCCGCGGTCGTCGCATGCGTCTTTACTTTCCGCAGTCGCCGCCGCCGCCGCCGCAGCCGCCGCGAGCCGTCGGTGTCGCGGGCGTTTGTACTTCTCGCGCGCAGCAACGCCGGCGCTGAGTGCGACGCGTGCGGAAATAAACGTATAGTAATATGCCTTGTTTAAGCCGCAGCTAGTATTACAGGGAGTAATATACTCTGAACAAACAAGTCGAAGGTGGGTGATAACAAACAGTTTATCTGCTGAATGAAAATTCTTTTTCTCAGGCACCCTTGTTTGTTATAAATAATTCACACTATTACGCACCTCTTTCGCAGAGGTGGGTGATAAACCGTTTATCTGCTGAATGAAAATCCTTTCTGAGGCACTTTTTTTTAGTAATGTTGTTAATTTCTTCGTTATACAACAAAGTTTTATGAAACTATTGACATTATAGGTAAGCAAGGTTTGTCATACAGGAATGATGACATATTTTTACGTAATAAATTTTGAGAAACTATGATTATGGAATGACTCGGATGAGGTTAATATTCATAAACCTCTATGTAAATGCTCTTTTCAACAAAGGACACTTCCGTAACCGATGTCGGAGGTGCCATCTCAGAAAAAACTGCAAGTCATCTCCTATCATCGTGTATCTGTGTGCGGAAAGGAAGATGAATTGCGAGGAAAGAGAAGTAAAACGATGGAATTAGTTGGCAACTAATTCGTTTCTGAGATATGGTTTCGACAATTTGTTACCCTTCTTTCCAACCAACCATATGGGTTATTAGTATTTTTAAATACTTATCAAGAAATATTACTGTCTTACGGTTTTATAAAATCGTTGCGTTTTCTTCACAAGGGACCTCCAAGCTCGATACTCGTATGATTACACACATCGCCAAATACATATCAAGTCTTGGAGATACATATTCAGTGCCGTGTGAAGTCATGTTATACCTACATTTATGATCAAAATCAATACTTTTTTCTTGACCATCTCATATAGTCGAGGGGGAGGGGCCAGGATAAGATCCACCAACAAGGTATGGCATGTTTGATAGGGGAAGCAGACTGCGTGAACTAGCGGAACGAACAGGCGTGTAGAAGGATGTGCTACGAGGACCAGCAAAGAGGTGTGTCATTCTGCCTATCTAGAACATGGTGGCTTTACCTTGCTCAAATGACTGAAAGGGTGCGATTTAAAGGCTAGATATTCATTAACCAAGCAATTCTTCACGAATGGAGTCGAGACGAGTACTTCTGTTTTTTTTTTGTTTGTTTGTTTGTTTGTTTGTTTGTTTTTTTTCGCCTAGTATGCTGGCGAGGCCAATAGCTCACCAGCATACGAGTCGCGGTATTCTCAGCCGTCTGTGTAAGGTCTTCCATCATCTGTATATTGGACAAAGCATCATCACTGTTTAGGAGGACATCTTTAAAGGAATAAGACATTAGTAGTATTAATGAGCAAATTGACTTTTTGCATTATTATTACAGAAAAGACAAATGTATTCAATTGCACGAAACTTATTTTACTGATAATATACATGTCTTCTGTTAAAGACGACAGCAATGCGAGAACGTTTTAATGGTTTTGCCCTGTATTTTCATGACCTGCAAAAAATATGCTCCACCCATATGTATATATATATATATATTTCAGTCGTTCTTGTATTTGAGTAAAGTCTTTTTTTTTTCTTCCTCCGAGTTATGTAAAAGGACGTTTTTCTCTTCCTTATTATGACATTAAGCGTTTTTTTTTCCCCAAACGAATGTTTTCTACTTGCCATTAATGGAAAAAGTAATGAAGATATTGCTTCGGTTGCCACTTTTTCTTTTTAGGTGTGTAATTTTAACCTTTCCTCTATAATTTACCTCCCTGTCTCTATGTTGCTCGCCACATCCCCTTTACTGCCATGTAAAAATCAGGAATGTCTAATGCAGACGCATAGAAAGAAAAAGTAAGTGCCTTTGTTTGCAAGTAATATGCTGATTATGGAAAATATATAGCTGCTAAGACCTATTGTATTGAGGCTGTCATGTACACTTTCTACTCCTTTGGAGTAAATTTATCCTTGGTTGATAATCCCGGTTTTAGGCGAATTTATCTATGTTCAATAGACGTAAAATTATAAAAGCTCTATGACAAAAGAGTTATTTTATCCTTAAACTGTTTCATATCATATAAAAGTCCTTTGCTTTGATAAAGAACCTGCTGCTAAAACGGCAAATAGTATTTGAACGATTACTTGACCTTCTTCTTTTTTACATTTTTTCTCTCTCTTTTATTTTGATGGTGAAAACGGTTTATAGGGGCCTTTAACGGTTTTCGTCGCTACGACAATTAGCGAGTAACTTGATGAAAATGTATGCATTACTTAAAATATGGTGCATAAATGTGCGTAATACATGTAAAATGATAAAAACTATGACAGGAAGGGCAAACGTGTTTTATCATTTTATCCTAAAACGTCTTCATTTAGATACAGAGCCTATGGCTAAAACGTAAAAAAATGTATTACAATTGCTTAAAACCTTCTCTTTTATACACTTTTCTAAAAGATAAATTGTTCTAAGGAACCTTTCAACAGTTTTCATTGTTATGGCAATTAGTGAATTAATTAGTGAACCATTATATCTTAGCCGAGGATGTTTAGACATATCAGTGTTTCGTAATGTGACATGTATGAATATTAAGTTTATCAGAGAATATTGAAGAGGTCGAGCAGTAAGTTTTATTCAATGTCGGTGTAAAAATAGTTGTTTCTCTTTGTACAGGGATTTTTTTGATCAAAGGTAATTATGCATTACTTTTTAAAAATGGTGTCTAGATGAGCGTTTCCCGATAAAGTTAATTACAGTAGGCCGACGGAGAGGTTACTTAGTTCGATCTTTAACCGCATATTTGTGGGCAGGTGAGAAAAACGATTGCGGGAGATCGAGAAGTAAAGTTTGGTTGAATTTATGCCCTCAAGCAAGTTTATGAAATAATTCGCACTTTTACAAATTTTCGCAAGCTTGCTTGTATATACAGGAGAACGGGCAGGTTTTGAAATGTCGTATCAGTTGTGTGGCGGGATGATTATCTCGCAAATGTGACACATCGACATGTACAAATATGCGAGAAGGTGGTTGCCACATTTATATTTGCGTATTAAATTCAAGTCGATTAAAACTCGATTCAAATTTTCTTATATTGCATTGTCGCCTGTTAAGATGTGCGTTTGTGTAAGGCTGAAAGCCATTATAAAGACATTGCCTGCAACAAGAGCTTTATTATCCTTTTCGCTGAATTGTATAGTTATTGTGAAGAATCATTGGCACTATAAGAACGACTGCTATAACTTGTTAAAAGATGAGTGGAGGTCTCAAAGGTAGTAATCGCCCACGAAGATAGGTCATTTCTGTTATTCTTGTGAGGACTTCCCTTGTTATATTGCGCATTTGTGATAAAAATTATCATGTATGTTTTTTTGCGAGTGAATTTTTTGCATGCATAAATGGAGTGAGAATTGGATTTTGCCAAATGCCTTATATTTGTATAATATCAACATCTTAAAAACTCAGTGTTGGTTAATATAGCATTCTTTTTCTTGTTTGGTTACACCTCGGGACGAGATAGCAGCGCCGTCGCCATGGAGGTGGTTGCACTTTCATACTCGTTACCGGAATACACCCTCTCGCACTCATCGATGTCGCCCGACCCCACCCGGGAGAGGCGACGTTCGTGGCAACTCGGTAATCATCGTCATGAGCGATGAGGAAGATGTTAGTTTTTAGTTGACGCGGGGGATGGACATATGGCCCAAGTATGATTTAAGCATGTCTAGTTGTTTGTGCTAGTGTATATTTGAAGATGATAATAAAGGTATATTGAGTACATGGCGATTTTTGTCATCCTTTTCATCGCATTGTATTATTATTATTGGGGTGCATTAGCAATTAAAGCTAAATTTACGTGTTTCAGACACGATGGAAAGCTAAATATAATTATCAGATCAATACCCATGATCATTTACCTCGCACAACCCCTCCCCCTCAAGATCAATATTCTTAACCCTTATCGCATCCGGAGAGCAGCTAAGAGTATTTCTTTGCCCTCTTTTGATGACCTGTGGCTACGCAGTGTTTGGGCGAGGAACAGGGTGAGGTATGGTTATTGATTATTTCACGCTCATTAGCCATGTCTTTGATCACACATCTATGGCAATCTAATGCTGGTGGGTGCATTAGCTCTTTAGTTAGTACTTGCGGAGGGTGGCGGGGGGGAGCTAATTTGTCCATCGGTCTATTGTGCAGTTTGTTTTGCTACAAGCTTAAACACGATGAATAGCTATGTGACCTAACTCACGCCGGAAATGACCCTCTTTCGACCTGAGAAGGAGGGGGGGGGGGTAGGAGGTAACACCTATTATTGGATCAATACCCTGACCTCTGTCAGCAGCTGTGTACATGTTTGTTTGTTTGTCTATTCATCTTCTTCCTCTTACATGTTGAGACATGAGGTATAGCCATTATCATTGCTTTTGGTGAGGGGGTATGTGGGGAAGCTGGAAGGGGTGAATCACCTGTAACACCTGCAGATTGGTGCTTGTTTGTTTGTTTGTCTGCTTCTTCTCTTCTTCCTACAGGAAAGGGGGAGGGTGTGGAACCTGTGGCACCTGCTCTCAGGTTGATAGTTTGGCCCATGTCAGCAGGGTGCATATTTGTTTGTTCTTCAGCCTTTCATTCTCAATATTATTATTATTGTTTTTGGAGAGGAGAGGGCATTTTTCGGGTGTGCGTATTCTCCCTCATTAGTCACGGTTATTGATTTTCAGTAATCGATTATGATGATTACTTTCGGAAGTCATTAGGCCTGCTTCCTGTCGTGACACGTTAAGGGGTAGCTATAGTGGTGAGCCAATATGTCCAGGGTGTGTTTGGGTGAAGGGGTGTGTGGTGGTGGAGATCCTGTGACACCTGGTCTTAGATAGTTTGACCTATGTCAGGTACGTACGTTATGGGGTAAGAGGGCACCATGGGGGTGAATAATTTTGTCCGTGGTGTTTTTGGGTGAGGTGGTGGTGGGGGTTGGTGGAACCTGTGGCACCTGCTC
>NC_091551.1:10043383-10045883 GCF_042767895.1 Penaeus vannamei
CCTCTCTCCCTCTCTCCCTCTCTCTCTCTCTCTCTCTCTCTCTCTCTCTCTCTCTCTCTCTCTCTCTCTCTCTCTCTCTCTCTCTCTCTCTCCCTCTCTCCCTCTCTCCCTCTCTCCCTCTCTCTCTCTCTTGGCCTTAACAAGAAGTAAACGTGCGCAAACGTGAACTCCAATGCGAGTAAACAAACCACTTTCACTAGTTCACCGTAAATGACTGTATACGCGTACGCGCACATACATACACCATGTATACCCCGCATGACGAACGATCTACATACGGGTCATCGCAGTCGGATCCCTAACCCAGTGGCAGCATACGTTCGCGTTAGGGTTCCAGACAGCCACCGCGAGCCTCCGAACGGTGTAGATAGGAATAGTTATGAACTGCGCATTGAATTCGTTCCTAATCCTTTGACAGTTTCGAATTACTGTCCTTGTAACTTGGGTGAAAGGTGGAATGCGGTGGTGTTTGAATTAATTTCTCTCATTATACAATCAAATTATTACACAGGTTTCACCCCAAGTGAAGGGTAACCGGGAACTTGTTAGAGCAAGAAGTTACAATAAATTCATTAATGATCTCTTAATCTAACTCAATAAGCCAGTGTTTCATGAATCTTGTATTAAGTTCAATGCTAGAGCTAGTAAAACTTATTGCGGGCTAGAAGAAAATTAAATTTACTAGCCCGGTGGGCTAGTTAAAGAAGGCTTAAGCGCTAGGTTTGATATATGTATATATGTATATATATATATATATATATATATATATATATATATATATATATATATATATATATATGCATATATGTGCATATCATGTTTTATCTTGCAGCCTCCTAAAATCCGTTGTTGGTCATGGGCATTCCTCAGTCTGCACCACGTATATATGTATATATATATATACATATATATATATATATATATATGTATATATATATATATATATATATATATACACACACACACACACACATATATATATATATACATATATATATATATATATATATATATATATGTATATATATATACATATACGTATTTGTGTGTATGTGTGTCCGTTTTATTCAATTAATATCATGATTGTTTTATTGTATACCTGAACTACATATTTGTTTTTTTCATTCCGTTGACATTTACACCTGATAGATAGCAATAACAAATAAGTGAATGCGGTATGAACCGTTTGAAAAAATAATGAAAATTAAGAAAAGCAAAAGATCTTGAGAATCCCCTTATTTCCAACCTCGGCTGGTAACAGAGGCGAAGACACCTCACGCCGGCGATGGCAACAAGCCCCTCTCTCCTCTCCTTCTCTGGCAAAAGGTAATTACCCGGCGGATGAAGTTTGCACTCGCCCTTGTAACAACACCGCCACGCCAGTTATCTTTGGCAAGGCTCTCGCTCTTTTCCCGATGGCACAGGCTCTTGTTCTCGTCATAGTCTCCACGTTTTATGTCTGCCTGTGGCGAGTCGGAGCTAATGGGTGGTTAGGAATGGCAACGGGTGCAAAGTGCTTGTTTGGCCATTTCTGTTCGTGAGTGGTTGGACAGCAAAAAGAGAGGGAGAAAAAAATGAAAAGAATGAAAATTATTGCTACGTGTAAGAGAATGAAAATTATTGCTACGTGTAAGAGAATGAAAATTATTGCTACGTGTCATTTGTCTATAAGTATTTTTTTATCTCGGGAAAAAATATGGAGGCTTTCTGAATGATTCATCGCCTTGCCAGCTATAACTTTTGATCTACGACGGGCGTTTAACATTATACTTCCATACCCTGTTTGGGAGTCCAACATGCCAGTGGCTGATATATCGGGCGGGTCACCTTTTTCGCAGGCTGGCATAAGGATTACAGATGGTTTAATTCACGAGAGATGAAAACGGGGGGAAATATATGATGCGTTTCTTGCCTCGCTGATTAATTACTTTGCTGCCTAATGAGTCCTGTCGTGTCGCAGCGTGTTGCAAAATCAGTTAGATTGTACACCTCGGTATTGGATTTAGCCGTTAGCTTACTGATGCTTTTTTTTCTCTTTATAAAGGGGTTGATATAGTACTATTGTTTATTTAATACCGCGATTGTGATACGACTGGGGTTACGACGAAACCACGCAATCAGCAATGACAATCAGCTGAACTTTCATGGCTTCTGCAAACACATCATGATTCACAGATCCTGCCAACGGGCCCCGTGACTTATCAGGTCGTTAAGGGTCTCCAACAAAGAGCAGCGAGACAGGAGATGTAACCCCATTCGCAAATACAGCAGGTTGGTGAAGGGTGACTTATAATGCCCGTGAATTTGCTTGTCTCCTTGCAAAGAAAGCGGATGGGGATTCTATACGGTCCTAATGGTACTCTGATGATTGGGATTTGATTTGCCTTTGGAGATTATGGATGTAGACGAGCGGTTGGACCCAAAAGGGGGCGAATCATTACCGCATTCTCGGATTTGCATATTCAAAGGGGAAATCGTTATGGCGCCGGGAGTCAGGGGA
>NC_091551.1:10051329-10056329 GCF_042767895.1 Penaeus vannamei
TTATGTGCGTGTAGATAGGTGGGTTGTTAAATTGATTGTGAGACAGGTGAATTGTTGGATAGTTCGATTGTAAGGGAGATATTTTGGTTGTTAGATAGATTGTTAGATAGTTGCATTGATAGATAGCTGGATAGTTTGGTTGTTAGAGAGATTGCCAAATAGTTGCATTGATAGGTAGTTGGACAGTTTGGTTGTTAGATTGTTAGATAGCTGGATAGTTGGGCTGTAAGATAGACTGTCAGAGAGATTGTTAGACACTTGGATAGATAACTAGATATTAAGTTTGATTATTAGACTTAAAATTTTTGAGATAGATCGTAGGTTACATGTTTAGATAGTTGGACTGTTAGACTGTTAGATAGCTAGGTAGTTTGGTAGTTAGTTTGTTAGATGAACTGTTAGATCGCTAGAGCTGTGTCTACGTATGCGTGCGTGTTCACAGCTAAATGTGTGCATATGTATATCTATATTCATAGATGATATATATACATAGATATATATTTACAAATGAATGAATGAATAAGTATACATACGTATTTAAGTAAACACACACACACACACACACACACACACACACACACACACATATATATATATATATATATATATATATATATATATATATATATATATATATATATATATTTATATATATATATCATATATACATATATGTACGTACATGAACGTATAATTATGTTAACAAAATATTTAAGATAAAGTTAACAAATATAGATATGCATTTATGTGTATATATACATACATATACACACATGAACGTTATATCAGACAGTTTCACGCCACCTTATGGTAGATGATAATAAAAACACTTCTGTAAGGAGTATGGTGTCAGTTGTCTCAAGCGCTACAAATCTTTTCTTTTGCATGCATCAGTCCATATTTTTTAAGTTTAACGGTTGTGTGGAATGCTGTGGAAAGGCATAAACTTCTTGCTTTTGTAGACGGCATTGTATGACTACACTGAACCATCGTTAATGAGATACATCAAGGAAACACTTAAAAAATACCGTGCATACTGCGAGGCTTAAAATAAAGGGGCGGAGCTCATGACGTCACCGCGCTTAGCCAATGAGGATGCTCCGAGATGTGCCAGGAATCACTAGACAAATAATCAGTTGTATGATTCACTTGATTCATTAACAATTTCTAGAAGCAAAACAAAAACTCCACACTTGTATTTATGGTAAGGTGTTCCATACCATAAACAAACGTCGGAATCATCCAGGAAAAAAGTCGCTTTCATTTTTAGATTCAGTAGATTAAATGGAAGTGGTAATACCTATCTTTAATTACCTTGAGTCAGACAGAAAAATAAATAAACAGTAAGAGATAGATACATATATAAATAGGTAAATACATATACATATATATATATATATATATATATATATTTATTTATCTATATATGTATCCATGTATACATACATACATATATATATATATATATATTATATATATATATATATATATATATATATATATATATATATATATATATATATATATATATATATATATATATATGGTATTAATGGAAATTCAACCCCACACCTAATTTAAAGAATCTGAACTTACTATGTGGTAGAACACATCATTCAATGATAGTTTTCTCCTATACCATTTTCTGCGCAAATTGATAATAACGGTGTTATACGATTTCCAGGAGACCAGTAACTTTCTGCGCTGCGACAAAATGACAAAAAAAGGCGTTGAGAGCCATGGGAAATCGGTCGGATTTGTAGCTGGTGACGTATGCGAGGGAAATCAAATGAGCCAATTAGATTCGTGCGTGAACGTGACGTGAACAAACACACTCAATAGAACCAATCAGATATGGAATAGATCATCACGTGACAATAGAAGCTGGGCCTAGGAGAAGCCGTTTGAAATTCAAATCAGTTCCATTATGGCTAGATAATGTGTAGGTTGTGAGAACAATTATCTCCATTTCATCGCGGAAAATCAACAATATAACGAAGTAAGCTTACAAAATCTACGAGATCGCGGTGTAATGCCAGTGGAAGTACAACGCCCGCACTGTAAGACATCTTGTCAATACGGAAAGGACAGAGGCCAGTGGGTTTGTGGTGCATGTAAAAGGGTCCCAAAAACAGAACGAAGAAAGCAGTGTAACTTTATTGTACGCGATCCCAATTCCCGACAACAACGACCTGGAATACCCCGACGATCCCAGTAACCCGCAGCCTGGCCCGTCTGGAGTTAAGGCTGAAGGTAAGATGTGGTTCAAACTGTTCCTGGGTCTTGGCTCTCTCCTGGCGTGAAATACGAGGTGAAGATTTTGCAGACCAGGTGGGGGCGGCAGCCCTCCCTGAAAGGGGGTACAAGGGGGCGAAATCCCCCTATACAACCCGGTAATGTGGCAATGTACTTTGTTAGTATTCTACCGATATTTTTCGAAATTCCCAGATATGTAGGTCTATCATGCCCTCCCCAGCTATCAGGACCAACATAGTAGTTATGCTTCGTTTGCGAAGGAAATGAGTGCTAGATTTGTTCGAAACACGACGAAAGCTATTGGAGAATTATGTTTTTCACCCAAAAAAACGCTCTAGGGTTGCATTTCCAAATTTACCATATATATATATATATATATATATATATATATATATATATATATATATATATATATATGTATGTATGTATGTATGTATGTATAAATTTGTGAGCGTTTGTGAGTGTGTGTGTCTGTGCATATGTATACAAAAATGAATGTATTTGCACTGTATTCATCCACGCCATATGCTCTGAGATCTCTCCAGCAAAACCTCCGAGGCGCACACCAGATCGGGGAGCGGCTCCGTCGAGCGCGGACCCCGGGGACGGCGGCGAAAGGGCCTCGAGAAGCCCTTCTGCAGTCCCTTTGACTCCCTTTTTGCGCGCCGCCCGTGTGCTGCTGCTTCCCCTTCAGCTGGAGAGAGCGTTGCCTGCCTTCGTGACGACTGGGCTCCACGATTATATGTGATGACTTAGCCTAGCTTGTCCTTATATGATGACTGAGCCTAACCTGTCCTTCTTATGTGATGACTGAGCCTAGCCTTTCCTTCTTATGTGATGACACGGCCTAGCCTGTCCTTCTTATGTGATGACTGAGCCTATCCTGTTCTTCTTATATGATGACTGAGCCTAGCCTGTCCTTCTCATGTGATGACTGAGCCTCGCCTGTCCTTCTTATGTGATGACTGAGCCTAGCCTGTCCTTCTTAGGTGATGACTGAGCCTAGCCTGTCCTTCTTATGTGATGACTGAGCCTCGCCTGTCCTTCTTATGTGATGACTGAGCCTCGCCTGTCCTTCTTATGTGATGACTGAGCCTAGCCTGTCCTTCTTATGTGATGACTGAGCCTAGCCTGTCACCGTGATGACTGAGGCCTTTCTTTCTTCCGTGATGCCTGAGCCCTGCCTTTCCTTCCTTCGTGATGACTGAGTCTCTCCTCCTAGTATGATGAGTAAACCATTCGCATTTTTGTAATGACTAAGACCTTCCCTCTCCCGTGAGGAATTAACTTTTCTCTCCTCGACGGTGACCGAGTCTCTCCTTACTTTGTGATGACCTCCTCTTCCTCCCTGACATAACACTTTCTCCTTCCTCCCTCATATAACACTTCCTCCTTCCTCCCTCATATAACACTTTCTCCTTCCTCCCTGACATAACACTTTCACCTTCCTCCCTCATATAACACTTTCACCTTCCTCCCTCATATAACACTTTCACCTTCCTCCCTCATATAACACTTCCTCCTTCCTCCCTCATATAACACTTTCTCCTTCCTCCCTCATATAACACTTTCACCTTCCTCCCTCATATAACACTTTCACCTTCCTCCCTCATATAACACTTCCTCCTTCCTCCCTCATATAACACTTCCTCCTTCCTCCCTCATATAACACTTTCTCCTTCCTCCCTCATATAACACTTTCACCTTCCTCCCTCATATAACACTTCCTCCTTCCTCCCTCATATAACACTTTCACCTTCCTCCCTCATATAACACTTTCACCTTCCTCCCTCATATAACACTTTCACCTTCCTCCCTCATATAACACTTCCTCCTTCCTCCCTCATATAACACTTCCTCCTTCCTCCCTGACATAACACTTTCACCTTCCTCCCTCATATAACACTTTCACCTTCCTCCCTCATATAACACTTTCACCTTCCTCCCTCATATAACACTTCCTCCTTCCTCCCTCATATAACACTTTCTCCTTCCTCCCTGACATAACACTTTCACCTTCCTCCCTCATATAACACTTTCACCTTCCTCCCTCATGTAACACTTTCTCCTTCCTCCCTCATATAACACTTTCACCTTCCTCCCTGACATAACACTTTCTCCTTCCTCCCTCATAGAAAACTTTCACCTTCCTCCCTCATATAACACTCTCCTTCCTCCCTCATATAACACTTTCTCCTTCCTCCCTCATATAACACTTTCTCCTTCCTCCGCGACACCAGAGTCCTTACTCTACCTTCGCCATCATCAAGTTCCTCCTCCGTCCCTGATAATCAAGTCCTTCCTTTCTGCCACAGTATACCTACTCCTTTGCTTCCTTCTTGTGAGTGTTTAATCAGTCGCTTCTCCTCTCTCTCCCGCTGTTGATCAATGCCTCGCGGACGATCTCGCCGCTGTTTGTTCAATCGCGAATTCGCAGAAGTGGAACATTGGCGCAGGAGAATCGAGGACAGTGAGGCGCAACGAGAGGGAGAAAGAGACAAAAAAAGAGAAAGAGAGAGAGAGAGACAGACAGACAGACAGACAGAGAATGAGAGGGAGAGGGAGAGAGAGAGTCAGAGAGACAAACAAAGAGAGGGAGAGAGACAGAGAGACAGAGGAAGAGAGGGAGAGTCAGAGAGACAAAGAGAGGGAGAGAGCTAGTGAGACAGAGGAAGAGAGGGAGAGAG
The DNA here is from genome assembly GCF_042767895.1 of Penaeus vannamei. NCBI lineage: Eukaryota > Metazoa > Arthropoda > Malacostraca > Decapoda > Penaeidae > Penaeus > Penaeus vannamei. The sequence goes on from NC_091551.1 coordinate 10,056,273, forward strand.
AGACAGAGAAAGGACGCGTCTATCAAATTAGGAAGGAGTAAGTAATACGCGCCACTA
>NC_091551.1:10066329-10068829 GCF_042767895.1 Penaeus vannamei
TAGTTATGAACTGCGCATTGAATTCGTTCCTAATCCTTTGACAGTTTCGAATTACTGTCCTTGTAACTTGGGTGAAAGGTGGAATGCGGTGGTGGTTGAATTAATTTCTCTCATTATACAATCACATATTATTAAACAGGTTCCACCCCAAGTGAAGGGTAACCGGGAACTTGTTAGAGCAAGAAGTTACAATAAATTCATTAATGATCTCTTAATCTAACTCAATACGCCAGTGTTTCATGAATCTTGTATTAAGTTCAATGTTAGAGCTAGTAAAACTTATTGCGGGCTAGAAGAAAATTAAATTTACTAGCCCGGTGGGCTAGTTAAAAAAGGCTTAAGCGCTAGGCTTGATATATGTATATATATATATATATATATATATATATATATATATATATATATATATATATATATATGCATATCATGTTTTATCTTGCAGCCTCCTAAAATCCGTTGTTGGTCATGGGCATTCCTCAGTCTGTACCACGTATATATGTATATATATATATATATATATATATATATACGTATGTGTGTATGTGTGTCCGTTTTATTCAATTCATATCATGATTGTTTTATTGTATACCTAAACTACATATTTGTTTTCTCATTCCGTTGACATTTACACCTGATAGCAATAACAAATAATTGAATGCGGTATGAACCGTTTTGAGAAAATAATGAAAATTAAAAAAAGCAAAAGATCTTGAGAATCCCCTTATTTCCAACCTCGGCTGGTAACAGAGGCGAAGACACCTCACGCCGGCGATGGCAACAAGCCCCTCTCTCCTCTCCTTCTCTGGCAAAAGGTAATTACCCGGCGGATGAAGTTTGCACTCGCCCTTGTAACAACACCGCCACGCCAGTTATCTTTGGCAAGGCTCTCGCTCTTCTCCCGATGGCACAGGCTCTTGTTCTCGTCATAGTCTCCACGTTTTATGTCTGCCTGTGGCGAGTCGGAGCTAATGGGTGGTTAGGAGTGGCAACGGGTGCAAAGTGCTTGTTTGGCCATTTCTGTCCGTGAGTGGTTGGACAGCAAAAAGGGAAGGAGAAAAAAATGAAAAGAATGAAAATTATTGCTACGTGTAAGAGAATGAAAATTATTGCTACGTGTAAGAGAATGAGAATTATTGCTACGTGTCATTTGTCTATAACTCTTTTTTTATCTCGGGAAAAAATATGGAGGCTTTCTGAATGATTCATCGCCTTGCCAGCTATAACTTTTGATCTACGACGGGCGTTTAACATTATACTTCCATACCCTGTTCGGGAGTCCAACATGCCAGTGGCTGATATATCGGGCGGGTCACCTTTTTCGCAGGCTGGCATAAGGATTACAGATGGTTTAATTCACGAGAGATGAAAACGAGGGGAAATATATGATGCGTTTCTTGCCTCGCTGATTAATTACTTTGCTGCCTAATGAGTCCTGTCGTGTCGCAGCGTGTTGCAAAATCAGTTAGATTGTACACCTCGGTATTGGATTTAGCCGTTAGCTTCCTGATACTTTTTTTCTCTTTATAAAGGGGATGATATAGTACTATTGTTTATTCAATACCGCGATTGTGATACGACTGGGATTACGACGAAACCACACAATCAGCAATGACAATCAGCTGAACTTTCATGGCTTCTGCAAACACATCATGATTCACAGATCCTGGCAACGGGCCCCGTGACTTATCAGGTCGTTAAGGGTCTCCAACAAAGAGCAGCGAGACAGGAGATGTAACCCCATTCGCAAATACAGCAGGTTGGTGAAGGGTGACTTATAATGCCCGTGAATTTGCTTGTCTCCTTGCAAAGAAAGCGGATGGGGATTCTATACGGTCCTAATGGTACTCTGATGATTGGGATTTGATTTGCCTTTGGAGATTATGGATGTAGACGAGCGGTTGGACCCAAAAGGGGGCGAATCATTACCGCATTCTCGGATTTGCATATTCAAAGGGGAAATCGTTATGGCGCCGGGAGTCAGGGGAGGAGAAAGTTTGGACGAGAAATTTGCGCAGGGGTTCAAAATACACTCCTATCGACCTGTGGGAAAAGGTCCTCTCAAGAAGTGTCACGGTTTACAATCTCTTTTTCACCACAAGCGCTATTTTCATCATTGCAAGGACTCTTTTTTCATTACAGGCATTTTTTTTATCTCTGGAAGCACTCTCTTTCATTACTGCAAACACTTTTTCATCAGTATCTTTTTCATCACTCTATCACAGCTAGCACACTTTTTATCACTACAAGCGTTTTTTCATCACTAAAAGCACTCTTTTTTATCGCTACAAGCACCCTTTTCATCATAACAAGCGTTTTTTCATCACTAAAAGCACTCTTTTTTATCGCTACAAGCACCCTTTTCATCATTACAAACACTCGTATCATTACAAGCACTCTTTTTTATCACTACAGGTGCTCTTTTCCTCACTAAAAGCACCTTTTTTATCTCTACAAACGTTATTCTTTAATCACTGCAAACACCTTTTTTATCACTATAAGC
>NC_091551.1:10103829-10106329 GCF_042767895.1 Penaeus vannamei
TCTCTCCTCCCTCCCTCCCTCCCTCCCTCCCTCCCACTTACCTCCTTCCCTCCCTCCTCATCTCCCTCCCTCCCTCCCTCCCTCCCTCCTCCCTCCTCCTCCTCCTCCTCCTCCTCCTCCTCCTCCTCCTCCTCCTCCTCCTCCTCCCTCCCTACCTCCCTCCCTCCCTCCCTCCCTCCCTCCCTCCCTCCCTCCCTCCTCCCTCCCTCCCTCCCTCCCTCCCTCCCTCCCTCCCTCTCTCCCTCTCTTTCTCTCTCCAGCTCTTCAGTTCATGCATCCTGACCTTCGTGAAACCTTAGCTATTCCATTTTCTTCCTGTTAGCTTTTAGGACCCAATTTTCTTTGTACTACATTTTAGCTTGTATATGAAAGGGCTTAAGAAAGGATCCTCAGAGTGCCGCTGAACTTACATAGCATTCTTTCCTTTTAATCCTTCTATCATAGCCTTTTTCTCGTTCTCTTTGCAACTTTTGCATCTTTTTGGATATATTTGCAATCCTTCGTTTTTTATTGCAAACAAATCAATCGCCTTATCTCTTCCAGGTGTAAATTCTATCTATTTCTTTACTATTCGTGTCCCCTTCTTTTCACCCGGTTTTATCCCTCCCATCTTTAGTCGCTTAAATATGCTGGTTATTCCTTCCATATTCCTTTCCAATAAGAAAATTAATTTGGATTTCTCCCTTCTTGCATATTGGCGCAATCACGTCATCCCTCTCCTTTTCCTTCATTTTCTATTACAGTTTTGATATCGACTCCCAAATCTAGTTTATTCCCCCCAAACTCGGTCACGGCTCTGCCAGCAATCCACCCAGTCCAGTGGTATTTTCCATATTTCATTCTTTCTTTGCATTTTTTACATCTCGCTTCGTGGTACTGAACATTCCCTTCGGTACTAAATCCCTAGTCGCTACCCTTGGAATCTCTGAAGTATCTGTCTGAAATTTTCTTGCATTATATTTCATCTCTGTCTTTTTCACTTACTATTTCTATTTCCCCTTCCTCATCTTTCATCGAGTGTGGTTGTGTAAAATGTTTGGTCGTTTTTTTCCTTTTCTTGCTGTTCTAAATATCCTTTGTCTTCTTTTTTCCCCATTTCTGTGATTTTAATCTATTTCTTTGCTTCTGTACTTGTTATATTTTCTTTCTTCTCTCCTCTTTCTCTTCCGTTTCTTTCCTCCCGTGTTGGTTCGTTTACATCTATGTATCATATAAGAGTGGTTGGCAATATAGAAATATGTACCAGAAACGCCTACATATAAATATATATATTTATATTTGCATATATATGTGTTTATATATATAAACACATAAGTATATGCACTTATATGTATATATGTATACATACATGTATATATGCATGTATGTTTATATACATGCATGTATGTATGTGTGTATGTGTGTGTGTGTGTGTGTATATGTATGTGTATGTATTCATGATTTTATGTACGTATGTATCTATACATATGTCCGTTTGTATATACTACGCATTCACCTACACGCTTGCTTCTTTGCATGTGTCTCCATGCGTATAATTACGCAATGCCCGTCTGAATACGTTCTTTGTCCCTCGGTGTCCTGGCGCGAGGAGCGACGTGATGAAAGGAGACCTAATTCCCCATACAGATGCCCTCTACCATTCACGGTTCGTTCGTCCGTGTGTGCGTGTGCAGGAGGCGGTTTTCATAATGGCAGGAGTTTTAGCATCAGTTCACGCCGGGCAAGCGAGGGAGTAAGGAGTCATAATCTTCCTCTATCCGAACTCTTTCTGGTCTGTCGCTCGTTCTTTTCCGAAACATCACCGTTGCGTCTACGTGTTCGGCCATGGTTCGGTGTCCCTCCCTCGCGCTCGCCCTGCCTCTCCTCCTGGTGGGGACCTTGGCACGAGCGAGTTCCCAAGAGTGCAGCAAGGACCCCGCGACGTCCCTGGTCGATCAGCTGGTCGGGCTGGTGGGCGAGAGAGCGGCTCGGACCTGCGACGTCTGCTCTGGAGGTAAAGGAGGTTCAGTGCTTGCGTAAGGGGCGGCGCCAAGCTTGGTATTTTCTTTCCTTTTTTCATTAAAAAAACAGAGGGCGCATTGAGTATATATAAGTGTATATATATACATATATATATATATATATATATATATATATATATATATATATATATATATATATATATATATATATATAATATATATGTGTGTATATGTGTGTATATGTATATATATATAAATATACATATATATATATATATATATATATATATATATATATATATATATATATATATATATATATATATATATATGTTCGGGCGTGTGTAGGCAAAAGCACGCGCACACATAAGAAGATTTTAGTTGTACATTAACACTTACAGAGTATATTTTAAAATATGAATACTTTGTTTATACTTGAAAAAAATTCTAAATATCCGAGATAAACGATTACTATCTAAATACCTTTTCTAACACATCCCTTCTTGAGTGCTTCTCTTAAAAGATAAAAAAAAACCTTC
>NC_091551.1:10111329-10121329 GCF_042767895.1 Penaeus vannamei
AATCAGAGACCAAGGTACAATCCGCCATACACTATGTGGCAACGAAAAAAAATATTGAATTAATTATTTTAAGTACATATACATCAACTTGTAAAGGTTCCCAACGTTTAAAGCTACTTATATCCACACTCCTGCAAAAACGTTTCTCCTTGTTCGCTTCACGCATTCTTGCGCAAACGTTTCACCTAGTTCACTTCACAATCACTTACGCAAATGCTTTTTTTGTTAGTTTCCAAAATTCTTACGCAAACGTTTCTCCTAGTAATTTCTATACACTTCTGCAAAGGTTTCTCCTCCTTAACTTCACAGACTCTTACATAAACGTTTCTCCTCATTAGTTTCACACTCTTACGCAACCGTTTCCACTTCACACACGCTTACGCAAAATTTCTCCTCGTTAGCTTCACATTTACGCAAACGTTTCTCCTCGTTAGTTCCACATCCTTACATAAACGATTCTCCTAGTTAACTTCACACACTACTGTAAACATTTCTCCTCGTTATTTTCACGCACTCTTCCGCAAACGTTTCTCCTCGTTAGCTTCAAACACACATACGCAAACGTTTCCCCCTTCACGCACGCTGACGCAAACGTTTCCCCTCGCTTAGTTTCCCACACTCTTACGCAAACGTTCCCCCTCGCTAAGCTTCCCACACTCTTCCGCAAACGTTTCCCCTCGTTAGCTTCAAACACTCACACGCAAACGTTTCCCCCTCTACACACGCTTACGCAAACGTTTCTCCTCGCTAAGTTTCCCATATTCTTCCGCAAACGTTTCCCCTCGCTAAGCTTCCCACACTCTTACGCAAACGTTTTTCCTAGGCACAAACGTCAAACTGGAAGAACTCAGGTCGGAAATCGCAACCGTGAACGCAAACGCCAACGGCAACCTCACTGCTGTGGCTCAACAACTCCGCTCTGACATCGAAAACTTGAAGACCATGTTAGAAAACATTCAGACGTTCATCAAAGGAGGTACGATTTTTAACATGTTCTTGGAAAACGTTTAAACTTCTTTTCTGGAGGATTGGTGCTAGATGTGACAATTATTTCTGATGTGAAAATAGAGGTAATGATTAGCAATTTCATCACAATACAGGTGCGAGGACTAGCAGAGATGCCCCTTCAACTTGTGCTGAGAATCAAGGTATGTGTTTGTATGTGTGTGTGTGGGAGGGGGGGGTAGTAGGGAGGGGTGAGAGAGTTCAAGAAGACAGGCAAAAGGGAAAGCCCCTTATCTTTTACACTACGACTAATTTCAATTTCTTTAGCTAGCTCTACTTTAGCCTATTCTTCCTTTCGTTGGTTTATCCAACCTCTTTTCTGCTGAATTGTTGTGAGTGAGTGAGTGAGTGAGTGAGTGAGTGAGTGAGTGAGTGAGTGAGTGAGTGAGTGAGTGAGTGAGTGAGTGAGTGAGTGAGTGAGTGAGTGAGTGAGTGAGTGAGTGAGTGAGTGAGATTGGGAGGGAGAGTGATTGTGAGTGAAGGAGTGAGTATGAGCGACTGAAAGAGTGAGTGAGTATGAGTGACTGAAATAGTCAGTAAGTATGAGTGACTGGAAAGAGTCAGTGAGTGAGTGAGCACATGTGTGCTTGGTTGCACACACATGTGAGTGAATGAGTTAGTTTATATGTGAACTTGTGTGTTACATTTTTTCCACACTTTTCAGGATTCACACATCTTACTCAAATTCCTAGCCAACCTTCAGAACACAATGTTCTTCATTTCTGTTACAGCTAAACCATATGCAGGGTGATGAGTATGTATAATATCTAACAGTATATTGGTACAACAGTAATGCTTGCTTCCGTGGGCTACCTCGCACCTGTTGACTCTGGGAAATATAAGAACAACACAGACTGCAGCTGGATTATTGAGAGGCCACAAGGCTACAGGATCAAACTCACCTGGCTGATGTTCGCTCTGGAGAGGTGCACCGACTGCAAGTGTGATTATGTTGAGATCTGGGACGGAAACACAACCAAGGAACTGATCGGAGGGTAAGTTGCTAGGGTTGTGACTGATATTGTAGGTAAATGAGGCTCTATTTTGATTTCCTTTTCAACTGCGAAATTCAAAGACTGATATTGTAGGTAAATGAGGCTCTATTTTGATTTCCTTTTCAATTGCGAAATTCACGAATTTCCGAGAGTTCAAGCTATTTATAGTTTTCCACTTCTGAATGCATAATAATAACACAGAGGAAGGGTAATAGAGAAATGAACCAGTTTGAACATTATCTAGGTTTCTGATCATTCAAGATATTTTTCACAGTGCTTTTATTTGAATATCATAATTCACAAGTAAGCAAAATGGCAAACACAAACTTTTATATTTCTTACCTGCTTGCACTGGCTTTGCAATAATCTCTTTACATTATCTGTAAAACATTCTAAAAGTTTCTTTAAGTGGCACTGCCCCTTTGTATACTAAATACTTTGTACACTCATAAGGAAAGTATATCAGTTAATAACATATGAAAATATTTCTGTCTTATCATACATTTCATGAAAAACTGAAATCATCATCGACAAGCAATCATCATTACTTTATTTTTGCTTGCTCCTTACAAAGTTTCTATTGTCCAGGAGAAGGTATTGTGGATACCTGGACCCTCCCACTATGACATCATCAAGTAACAGAGTGGAAATTAAATTCCACAGCAACAGTGCTAGAAACTATGCAGGCTTCAAGATTAAATATGAATCAATAGAAGGTAAGCATGTATCTCTTACACAACTATGTGGTATAACACCTGGCACTGTCCTTTTTTCCAATATAGATATGAAATTATATAATATATATAAAAAACATAAATGTAATTCATACACATTGACACTCTTTGGTTAATGTTAAAATGATTGAAAGTATATTCAATGGGAATGCTTGTTTTCATTTTTCTCCTCATACCAAGTTTTATCAAGAGAATACATATTTTCATCCCAATTTCAAATGAAATCATTATATTTTCAGATTAGGAGGTGTGCAGAAAGTAAGACAGCCACAACTCTCTTTAAATAAAACTTCAACTGAATAATGTAATATTCAAACAAAGTGCTATTACTTGTAAAGATAAATAACAAATAATTTCTTCAGAGAAATGTACTGAAATGTTTGAGAGAACATTATACAACTATATGTCATCAAGTGTGTTTCCCTGATTCCTAAAAAAACAAAGTTGAAAGAATAATAATGCTTGTTGAAATACACAAAGGAAATCTGTCTATCTATATGTATACAGTATATGTGATAATACATATACTGTACACACAAAAAGCTTCTACACACATATGTAACTGAACAGGACAACTAATATACACTCTTCCATACTTAAATGAATTTTCTTTTATTCTTTGCATAACAAAAAATGTCTTTTCTTTTTATACAAGAACTACAATTTACACAGATTTTCTCTCTCTCTAAAAGTGTGTTTCCCTGATTCCTAAAAAACAAAGTTGAAAGAATAATAATGCTTGTTGAAATACACAAAGAAAATCTGTCTATCTATATGTATACAGTATATGTGATAATACATATACTGTACACACAAAAAGCTTCTACACACATATGTAACTGAACAGGACAACTAATATACACTCTTCCATACTTAAATTAATTTTCTTTTATTTTCTGCATAACAAAAATGTCTTCTTTTTAAACAAGAACTACAATTTACACAGATTTTATCTCTCTCTAAAAGAATGGACAACAAACTATTTTATGTGCTTCAGAAGAAAAATAAAAGAATATTCATTTTATGAAAACAATTGCTCCTCAAAAATCTAAATAAAATTCCTTTTACAAAAATCATCAATCTTAATAAAACATTTTTATACTCTATATTTCCTTAAAATGTTAACTTACCTTTTCATGAACAAAGGCACACAGAGAGAGACAATATCAAATCTAGCAATAAATTCCATATTATATTAAAAACAACAAACAGAACTTATAACATTCAAGGCCTTCTACTGCAAGTATTCTTCATATATCACAATGAGACCTGATGAAGAGAAAGACTGGCATTTATTTTTAAAGGCTGAATAATACAACATTACTCAAAAATTCCTGTTTCTCCTCCTTCTTCATTGGCCATGTCATTTTCTGTCTGGTCAGGTGACACCATGGGCTGCACCTTAATAGGACCATCAATGGGAAGATCCCAGGGCCTTGGGGTTTTGGGGGGCTTTAAAAGTTCTTTCCGCACGCGGTCCCTCGTTCTGGATGGTCTGGGCTGATAAATCCTAGCTTGTCTCTTGTTTGTGCGGTCTGGGTGACTGCCCTGACGTCTCTTCTCCCATATCTAATATAAATTTTAAAATACAGATATTGATATAACAAAGCCCAGAATGTTTGGCATTTTAAGATACACTACTCATAATAAACAAAAGATCTACAAACTATATATCAGATTAAAAATGTATATCTCTAGTATATCCTAATTTACATAATGAAGGTTTTCATTCTTATGACTTTCAAAATTACTTCAATTCTCAAAATAATTCAATATCAACTTTACATTCTAGTAACACTTACCTTCTTCATAATGAGAGATCTTTTAAGACTTGTGATACCCTGTTTTCTTCTGAATTTACTAACACCAGTTATCAGATTAGTTGGAACATCATCTTCCAAGTGGTAATTCACTCCATCCATCACCTTTGATTGGCTTTCTGTGCCTTCCCATGCAAAATTCTCATCTGTGTGGCCCTCTTTACTCCTTCCTTCAAGCGTTTCTTGGGATTGAACTCTTCCTCTTCCTCTTCCTCTTCCTCTTCCTCTACCTCTTCCACTTTCATTTCCATTTCCACTTCTACTTCCACTGCCATTTCCACTGCCATTTCCCCTTCCCCTTCCACTTCCCCTTCCACTTCTACTTCCACTTCTACTTCTACTTCCTCGTCCTCGTCCTCGTCCTTTGCCTCTGCCTCTTCCCCTTCTGCTCAAAATAACTTGGGCTCCATCAGCAGACTCAAGCTCACTGCACAAATTCAGAAAACAAAATCAAACTCCAACTGTTCAGCACTGGTAGATCTAGAGAATTTTATATACAGGTGACAAGGGGGAAAGGGAGAAAAAAAGTATCTGAAAATTACAAGTTACATATAATGTATCAATTATGGCTGTAATTATATTTTATATGTCAGTTCTGATGATTTGAGTTGATAATTTACAGTTGGGAACAAACCCAGTATAGAGGTATGGAGGACATCTGCTTCATATTTCTTAAAATATCTAAATATTGAAATGATTCTATGAATACTGCCATAAAATTAACGCATTATATTACTGAAGCAAATGAGATACCAAAAATTGATTGCATTAATGTAATTCTTCAAGCATAATTGACAAGCTCTTTATATTTTTCTTCAGAATTTACACCAACACAACTGAAAGTTGCTTTACCTTTACCAAACCATCTAATGACAATATAAAAGAACGAGAATTTTTTTCTCTCTCAAAAGTTGCAGAGGTCCAAATAATCATGAAATTCTCTCTGACACTTGTACGGTTCTTTAATCTTTAATCCTGTATCATTCTTTTAACTTTAATCTTGAATCTATTCTCAGACATTAACTATGATACAACAACAGATTTCTCACTTCAGGTTCAGGCTGCTTAACCCATTGGTCGCAATTTTATGTACTGTGAACCGTAACTTTTTTGTAATTTTTTTCACACAAATGGCTTCACCCAGAGTTAATTAGTAGACTAGCAATTTATTTTTCCATTCTTTGAATTTTTGAGAATATCTCTTTTCTGATGCTATTAATATCAATACTGTCATTATCATCACTGATATTATGATTATGAAAAATTCTTCAAATTAGTAGTAATAATAATGAAAAAAGTCTTTCTAAAAATCACACAAAAGGGTAAAAAGAGGAGATTCATAGGACTAACAGATGACTTGGGAGTAAGCACTAAAGTTACAGTGGACATGGCTTATATGTCATGCCATCTACATCTAAAAAATTAAATGATCACAGTTCTGAGCACTGCTTGCATGCATATCTGTTTTGCATGGTATTCCAGCAACCACCACTTTGCTCACCTTTCAGATACCCAAGAATCAGTTCCTTCCTCTTCTTCCAATGTGAATTTCCCATCCGTTTCTGAAGGGGTTACGTAAACTTTATAGTCCTCCACCGCACAATCCTCTGAGCTGTCTGTGGAAAGCTGCGGCTTCTTCAATCTTTTCTGACATAATTTATCTACTTCTTCCAAGTGGGATATGTATTCCTCCTGTTCCTGGTAAGTATGGAGAAAATAATATTACAAATCTATTACTAAATCATATAAGATTCCATCAACCCAACATTAACAGGAAAATGATAAGTTCCCTTTGGCAATGCTTGGTTAAATGTTTCTGCTTAGGCTTAGCCACAAAGGAGTCAATTAGTACATTTTGCAACTTCACTTTTCCTTGAAAAAGCAGGAAATGCTTTTTTTACACTAAAGCTATCAATATTGACATTTATTTTTGTTATAAACATTATAATTACTATATTGTTACTGACATTACTAACAGCAGTATTAAATACTAGAAAATATTATCGAAAATCAAGGGAAACGGTGAACAGGTGAGACAGGCTGTTCATGTAATTGGCTCATTGGTGACAGTACTTGTGGAGCCATCTATCTGTAAAAACAATTACTAAATTCAACACCCACAATGGGCAATGTCATGTATGTACATGCCATGCCCAGCAGCTTGGGGTTAAAAATGATATTGATAGAAGTGTGTTACTAAGAAGAATAGTGATAACTGGTGCATAAGTACGCACTTATATATGTGTTTGTTTGTGTGGGGAGGGGGATGTTTGTGGGCATATGTAGGTGCGTGTGGATGGGTGTGGGTGTATGGGTGTGTGGGTGTGGTTGTGTGGATGTGGATATGTAGGTATGGATAAGCAAGTGTGGGTCTGCAGATGTGTACATGTGTAGATATGCATGTGTGCATCTGTGTGTATGGATATACATTATATATATGCATATGCACATGAGAATATGCACATGTACATGTACATCTGTTTCTGTGTTTGTGAGCATATACACAGTGTATATGCATATGCACATGCACATGTACATCTGTATCTGTGTTTGTGAGCATATACACAGTGTATATGCATATGCACATGTACATGTACATCTGTAACTGTGTTTGTGAGCATATGCACTGAGTATATGCATATGTACATGTGTATATGGATATGCACATGTGTATATGCACATGTACATGTACATCTGTACCAGTGTTTGTGAGCATATGTGTATGTCACTTACCTGCATATATCTATATACATACAAAAATATAAATAAAAATGTTTGAAATCATCTTACCTCAGTTTCAAGGTCATCTTTGGTTAACAAAAACCTCTTTTTCACTTGTTTTGACTCCTTGGTCTTTGAAATGGCTGTAGTAACCTTCTCCTTAGCTACTTGGGCCTGCTGCACTGGAGGACTGCAAACATGAACATCTATATAACACAATCTTCTCTCAGGTTTATATACTATACAATTTACATGTCAATATAATTTTGGGATACATATTTACCTGTCTAGTGTTTGGGATATGGTATATCATATATCTGTAACAACTCATACATGTACTAATATTATCCTTTTTACCTATTCATTTCTCAAAATCCTGTTTTTCCTCTTTACATGCAGACCCTTCAAATGCTAGATCTCTATATTTTGACCAAAATTGATAATATAATAATATCATTGGAAATCTAACGACGGATGTGCCACATATGAGACACCCAAAAAAATCAACTGCCAGGCGTCCCGCCAGTGTGCCGCTGCACCGGGGCTCGCGCTCCGACGCAGCACCGGGCTGCAGCTGGCAGGCGGGCAGAGCCGATTTTGTAGCCGCCCGGAATCTTTTATTTTCCGCTTCAAAATATACCAGCGTTAATGGGTTAATATTTCTCAAAACCTTTACAGACAGATTTTCCAAAATTTCAATCACCAACATTAACAAACTATAATCATAAATCATTATCAAACTTTAATCATAAACAAAAAACAGTAACCTGTGATAAATACCAATCGCAACAATGTCAAAGGATACACACAAGACATGGTAAGAAGACGCACCAAACCAAAAGAAGTGCTGACACCATACAATATCATTCTGCAAACCCAATGACAGCACAGACTTAAAATGCAAAGCAATAATCACCTGCACTTGCTCATTAAGGCAGGCCAGTAGAACAAAGACAGCATCCTGTGGAAGAGCAAGTCATCCGAGTGTTGACGTGCACTTGCTTCCTCACCGTTCAAAGACCTGGGCAAGAGTAATAATCACCATCATCATAATAGATAGTTATTGACAAATGAAAAAAACAAAAAACAAAAAGCCCATAATAATAATCATAATGATAATGATGATGATAATAATAATAATAATAATAATAATAATAATAATAATAATAATAATAATAATAATAATAATAATAATAATAATAATAATAATAATAATAATAATAATAATAATATGAAAGGGAAGAAGAAAAAGAGAAAGAAAAAGGAGATGATGAAAAAGAAAAAAGAAATAAGAAAAAAAAAAAAAGACAAAAAAAGAAAAAGAAAAGGAAAAAGAAAAAGGAAATGAGAAAAAAAAGAAAAAGAAAAGAAAAAAAAGAAAAGGAAAAAGAAGAAAAAGGAAGAGGAAGAGGAAGAGGAAAAGAAAAAGAAAAAGGAGGAGGAGGAGGAGGAGGAGGAGGAGGAGGAGGAGGAGGAGGAGGAGGAGGAGGAGGAGGAGGAGGAGGAGGAGGAGATGGAGGAAGCGGAGGAGGAGAAGAAGGAGGAGGAGAAGGAGGAGGGAAAGGGGGAGGGGAAGGAGGAGGAGGAGGTGGAGGAGGAGGAGGTGGAGGAGGAGGAGGAGGAGGAGGAGGAGGAGGAGGTGGAGGAGGAGGAGGAGGAGGAGGAGGAGGAGGAGGAGGAGGAGGAGGAGGAGGAGGAGGAGGAGAAGAAGAAGAAGAAGAAGAAGAAGAAGGAAGAAGAAGAAGAAGAAGAAGAAGAAGAAGAAGAAGAAAAAGGAAGAGGAAGAGGAAGAGGAAGATGAAGAGGAAGAGGAAAAGAAAAAGAAAAAGGAGGAGGAGGAGGAGGAGGAGGAGGAGGAGGAGGAGGAGGAGGAGGAGGAGGAGGGGAAGGAGGAAGGGAAAGAGAAGGGGAAGGAGGAGGGGAAAGAGGAAGAGGAGGTGGAGGAGGAGGTGGAGGAGGAGGAGGAGCGGGAGGTGGAGGAAGAGCAGGAGGAGGTGGAGGAGGAAGAGGAGGAGGAGGAGGAGCAGCACCAGCAGGAGGTGGAGGAGGAGGTGGAGGAGGAAGAGAAAGGGGAGGAGGAGAAGGAGGAGGAGGAGGAGGAGGAAGAGGAAGAGGGGTGAGGAGGAGAAGGAGGAGGGGAAGGAGGAGGGGAAGGAGGAGGAGGAGGAGGAGGAGGACGAGGAGGACGAGGAGGAGGAGGAGGAGGTGGAGGAGGAGGAGGAGGAGGAGGAGTAGGAGTAGGAGGAGGAGGACGAGGGGGAGGAGGAGGAGGAGAAGGAGTAGGAGGAGGAGGAGGAGAAGGTGGAGGAGGAGGAGGAGGAGGAGAGGAGGAGGAGGAGGAGGAGAGGAGAAGAAGAAGAAGAAGAAGAAGAAGAAGAAGAAGAAGAAGAAGAAGAAGAAGAAGAAGAAGAAGAAGAAGAAGAAGAGGAAGAAGAAGAAGAAGAAGAACAGATAATAATAACAATTATCAACAGAAAATGGGTAAAAAATGTACTTACCTTTCAGTCTCTACTGGCAATATTATATCCACTGTATTTGCTTTTGTATCCTCTGCAGCAGATTCACTCATGCTAGTGGGAATGGGGTTTCCTCCAATTTTGCCTTAAAATAAAAAAATAATTTTCTGATAATTACTACAAGAAAGATAAATTATATTAACACATTAAGATCTTTTAAAGTTATTATGGCAATCTCACAGTTTCTTGGCTGCTCTAGGTGTAAATAT
>NC_091551.1:10163829-10171329 GCF_042767895.1 Penaeus vannamei
AAGTATAACAACATAAGCCCTGTTGTTAAATAAATAATATTAAAATATAAGCTCTGTTGTTAATAAATAACATATTTTGCTACTTATTTTTCAATATTCAAAATTAAATGCATGAAAAATTCAATCAATAAACAGACCTTCCTTGTTTTAATTTCCTAATCAAATGTTAATGTCCTTACATAATAATCAAAGACTATAATCTATTTCTGCTTAACTATACGGGTTATAGATTCCAATCACTAAAAGATAAATGCTTTCATTTGTTAATAATAATAATATTAATAAAATAAAATAAAATTATTCAACGAATATATATTAAAACCATCTGTTGCCTATATCTGCCTTTGTATATTATTTGCAGATTACCGTTTTGCCTTAATAGCACTCATCAGAAGAATGAAAAAGAAAAATACAAACTATCCATGCTTCATTTGTTCCCCATTGTTCAGTCATGAAGCATCTGGGTAACATACTTCACCAAGTTGTGCAATTTAGATATAATTGGGCAGTATCAACTTTTTTGTAAAAAATAGCTGTTCTCCCACCAAAAGAAAACACTTTCCCATCAAAAGGTTCACCCTCTCAAATTTATATATACTTTCAAATAAATTAATTACCATGCAGTAACACATAGTATAACTAGCTACTATTATTTTCTCATTGCTATTCTATATTCATGCACTGATACCAATTTACACATAATTTGGGTTACAGCTAACTGTCAAATGTGAAAGTAGTAATTTTACCAACAAATGTCTTAAGAGAATTACAGATAATCATATATATTACAAACAAGTATTTAGATTAAATGATAATAAACATGTAAATATCATAGAAAGGGAAAAGTAAATAATAGCAAAAGACAACTGTATCATATATTTACATACTTTTATCTCTACTTCATTTATCCATTTTATTACTACAATCATCATTTTAGAACATTCATTTGATTTTGAGTGTAAGTTGCATGGAGTATAGCTGAGGGCATAAATATTCAATGATAAATCAAGTAATTAAGTAATATGGCTGACAAAGTTTGCTGAGTCCATATCTTTAACATCTGCAATTTTACTCAACAAGCTGCACAAGTGCTTAATCTGTACAGTATGGATACACTAGGCTAGACAAATTAAAGATTATGTCTAAATGGATAGATATGCATCTACAATGCAAATATGTTGGGGGAGCCCCGGCCCTACATTCTTGGCCCCAATAGCAGGGGAGGGCATGAAAAGTACCAGGGAAATTGCAGGGTAAAATATAAATGATACACAAAGGGGGCTTTACCACCTGCAACACCCCCCAACCTCCCAAAAAAACAAAGAATCCTCCACGTATTCACGGCATGCACAAGCGGACAACCACCATGTGGGAGCGGCATTGCCAAGTCTGTTCTAGACTTTCTCCTGCCATGAATACGTGGGCAATTCTTTGTTTTCCTGGGGGTGGGTTGATGGGCGGCAGCCCCCATGGGGGGTTACAGGGGGAACAGCCTCCTACAAGAATGTGCGGATTTGAGGGGTTTCCACACAATAAATTCTATATATTGGAAAACTATACAGTGAGAGGAATTCAGAGATACCAAAATCGTCACGATCTGTTTGGCAGACATATTCCAGAAAAATACCCTGTAAAGAATTACCAGTTAAAGTTCACAGAAGATAAGTTTCTTAGAATCACTCGCTCTATCATTTGCACATACTATTTTTTGTCTAAACAAAGGCTGTATGGAACTGGACCTGTACCGAATTACCATACAAGCCAGTGACAAACTGCAGTTGGAGGCTCTGGGAGAGTTGGGTATAACACACGTTACAACGATGCAAAGAAGGCAACTCTTATCTATAGTATCACCTGTACAAATGCCTAGTTTATCAATGCCCTTAACCTATCCTACCCATTTCATTGTTTTTTACATTTCAAACCGTAAAAACTTCCACTCTCCTTTACTATCTTTGCTTGAGCCATGGGTAATGATTTCGTTTGCAAAATACTAATATTCTACCCTTTCTCCTAGATGTGCATATTCTAGTGCAATATTCAATACTCACTTATCTTTCATTCTTGCCGTAACATAAAAGCAGTCAATTAACGTATCAATATTTATAATGAAAATAAGAAAATGAGGCGTCGGCGCCAAAACACTCATATCACTCTCTTCCGCCTTTATTAATGTCGGGTTGCATTTACTAAAGAAGATATTAAAACGGCAATCAAAGTTGCTGTAAATTTCATGATATCATCTATTACAAAAAAATTCTTATATTTTCTTTTAAGATTAAAATTTTGAGGTACTTTTGCTCGCAGTGAAGATATTTTTTAGAGAAATATCAATTATGTGAGGCGGATACGGCAAAGTATGGAAACGTTGGAAACGTTTCCATAGATTTATGTATATTATGTATTGCGGATCAAAATACAAATGCATCAGAAAATAGCATGTATAAGAAGGCCATTTCTTTCATAACTATCTTATAGTAATTGCTTGAAATGTTGATATCATTTTATTATTTCAATACAAGAATTATAAAAGCTTACAGTGAATTGGGAAAAGTATCTAACTACTCTGCAATTATTCCTTTCTTTCTTTTTTAATACCAATTGTCTTCGCATGGGTTTGGAAACTTCAACTCATTTTCTGATTCAGACTTTATGTAAAGGCGTTTTCTGTACGTGCCATAAGAGTTAATCCAGTTTTGAAGCTTAATCTGGCAGCGGCACGATCAGTTTAGGTGGCTACACCTATTAGACCCTGTTGAGACGAACGTTTTTAGTGGCCCGACTATTAGAAGTGCGACTGCCAGGCTAATGGAAGTGAACAGGAGTGCACACATGTAGTGGCTTGTGGCTGGCCTGTGGCGCGACTCGAAATCCCCTTCATAGTCGCCCTACTGCTCAACCACTCGAGGTACATGTGTTGCTATGAGGCCGCACACACACAGCGACAACCACAACATATGTGTGTATATATATATATATATATATATATACATGTGTATGTGTATAATATATGTATATATATGTGTATTTACATATATATACATGTATATATGTGTGTGCTTGTGTGTATGTATGTTTATATACATATATATACATACGTATATACATATGTATATATACATGTATATATACACATATATTTATATGTATTTATATATATATGTACATATATATGCATATATCTGTGTGTATATATATATATGTATATATACATATATATGCATATATATTTATACATATATATATTTATGTATGTATATATAGGTATACATATACATATAAATACATACATACATATATATATATGTGTGTGTGTGTGTGTGTGTGTGTGTGTGTGTGTGTGTGGTGTGTGCACACACACACACACACATATATATAACATATATAGATACTTATATATATGCACTTCCTTATACATGTATATATACATATGTATGTATATATATTTATACATATATGAGATATAAATATATGTATATATGTATATATAAATATATATATATATATGTATATATATGCATATATATGTAAACACACATATTTATATATATATATGTATATATATATATATATATATATATATATATATATATATATGCAAACGACGATATAAAACCCATGCACATGCCACTTCTACATCCATTACCAGCTGTATATGATCAGCAACTGAAGAGGGATAAAAAAAAAACAAGAGTGGGGGAGAGACGAGTCGGGCTGTGTGTGAACATTCACTCAGTAGTCGGGCTTCTAGCAGTCGGGCCACTAAAAGAGCTCGTCTGAACAAGGCCTTACTGGTCGGGCCGCAGCGACGGTCACCATCTTCAGGGAGTAGACATGGCCATCTCCAGCAGACTTCAGCCCTCGGTAGTAGAGGTTACTCCGGTCGATGAGCGTTTAATACTACTGAGACTGAAGCTAGCATTTGGCTTTGTCTTTTAGTGCTCCTATCGATGTTTGTAAACTCGACGTGAAAGAGATATTCTACACTAAACTTGCATCTGTGTCAGACAGTTGTCCTCGGCGAGATATTCGTATTGTTCTGGGTGACTTCAATGACGCTTCTGGCTGTGATCGAGCAGCTCAAGAATCAATTGGTGAACGCCCAGCAGCAAGATAGAATTTCATCTCGCAGGAGACACTGGAAGCCACAGATGCTTGTGCGGCTCATCTGACAGGGATTGGGATTTTGCATCGTTCTCAGGTACACAGAACACAGTCACTTGAGAAGGGACGAGGAACAGTTTATTAGGAGTCTTGCAGAGGAGGTCGAAGGCCATTTCTTAGTAAATGACCTTCGTCCTGCATACCAAGCCCTGAGAAAGCTGAACTCCAAGCCCACTTCAAAGGTGACGGCAGTTTGCTTAGTAAGTGGCCAGATCGTCTCAGATCCTGTTATGGTGCAGGAGCGCTGGGCAGAGCATTTTGAACAGTTATACCAAGTTGACCCACCAACCGTTAACTTGGATGCGGTTAGTGCCGAGATTCCGTTGCTGGACCCAACTATCAGTGAGGATCCACCCTCTCTAACTGAAGTTAGGGGGGCGATCTCCAAGCTGAAGAGTGGTAAAGCAGCAGGTATATGCGGCATCCCCGCTGAACTGTTTAAGGTTGGTGGTGAACCTATGGTGCAGGGGTTACATCCTGACTGCCATCTGGCAGCTGGTACCGTTTCCCCTAAGCTATTGAGGGGTGTGGTCATCCCTCTCTAGAAGGGGAAGGGGGACCAATGGAATTGCAGCAATCACCAAGGCATCACACTGCTTAATATACCAGGTTCTCGCCCACGTCTTTCTGAGACGAATCAATGACCACTTACTGAGGCACCAGAGGCCGGAGCAATCTGGGTTCACTCCTGGTAAGTCCACAATAGACACTATCCTTGCACTTCGAGTCATTGTAGAGCACCATCGTGAGTTCAGGCGTGGTGCATCGGGAATCACTCTGGTAGATCCTGAGATTGAGAGGAATTCCAACAAGAATTATTGGACTAATAGCAAGCTTGTATACTGGCATTGAAAGTGTTGTAAAGTGTGTGCATGGAGTGGGGGAGGGGGGCTGTCGAGCTTATTTCCTGTTAGTCCCGTGTTCGCCAACTCAAGCTATATGTCTTCCCACAGGATGATCCTGCCCACCAGGCTGTCTCTGTAGAAGACAGGCCAGGGTGGAGGATGCTTGTGGGACGACCCAGAAAGTCGTGGCTTGGGCAGATCGACCAAATTTGTCTGGATTAGCATAAATTTTTAAGCTCAAAGTTGAATCCTGCACATGCACAGAACGAGCTAGATAATCCCACCAATCATGCATTGATACATAATGACAATGTCAGCAACTCATTAGAAAAGAAAAGATGGAGTTGAGTTGCCATTAATGTTTGTTATAGGCAATAATAAACAAAATTTTACATTTTCATGTTCAAGATGTATATGAAAATTCATCAGCATATGTTCTTATAAGTTGTGGAATACTCAAACTGCACTATAACTCAACAGTGAAAATAAAAACGAAAAGAAATCCCACAGAGAATTCCAGAGTTTACAGATACAGAAAGGCAATGTTATATCCAGGTTAGAAAACTCCCAACTTATGTTATAAATCAATAAACTAATCAAGAAAGCTTTTAATATCACGATTAGATCTCGAATTCAAAGTACAAACTTCCTGAATCTTTAAATTACAATGACTTTAAAACCTCGAAAGCAACATTCTGAAAAAACTCACGAGAAATAGCTCTCGGATTTGTCTATATTAATTTGTAGTGGCACAAATACATATCTTCATGATATAATATCATCGTATCTGTGTATATATATTATTCTCTCTAGCAAACGTCTCGTTATAAACATCTGTATGTGATATGAAACTCAAAGAGGGTAGCTGCTAATTGCCCCTTCACAAATACCCGCTCTTCTGTGTAAAAGAGCAGAGTTACTGATAATCGCATTGCAGTGTGTTATGCAGTGCGTTTGGCAGCGTGTCTTACATCTGTGCAAATACTGTGGATTTGGATTAAAATTGAATCCGGATTGAACTTTTATGACGCTTACAGAAGACGCCTTAGCTCAAAATTAAATCCTGCACAGGCGTAGAACGAGCTAGTTAATCCTACCAATCATGTACTGATAAGTAATGACGTCATCAACTACATGGAATGGAGTTGAGTTGCCACTAATGTTTATGATAGGCAATAAAACAAATTCTGATATCTTCATGTTATGTATGTGAAAATTACACATATTCTTATAAGTTGTGGGATACTCAAGCGCCAGGTATAACTCTCAACAGTGAAAATAAAAACAAAACATTCATTATTGAGGAGTTACTCCCAACGGAGGAACAAGTAAAGAATAGATACACGTAAAATGCCCATTTCATTGCGCGCGGCATTTCACAACCCAAAATAGCGTAGATTTCCGAAATCCCCCCCACCCTAAAATTACTGACATCGGATTTCCATACAGATTTGTTACGGATTGCTGGATTTCGGGGGATTTCCTAAGGATTTCCAAAGATAGGAGTTGCCTAAGGTGAAACGCACATTATCCTATAACATGACCGGTTTAAGCTTACTGCAACCCTTCAGACAAAAACAAATCTCAATTTTTCGTTTTCATACAATCTAATGGATTAACCTCGAGATTAACTATTTGAGTGTCGTTTGAACCACTTGCTTGGAAATGTGGGCATTTTAAAAGGAGCAATTCGCTTTCTGAAAAAAAAATGCGGGAATAAACATTCGGGGATTAAAATAAACTCATTTGACGCAGCTACATTCATAACATCCTGTGCTGCTGTTTTATTGATTTGTTATATATATATATATATATATATATATATATATATATATATATATATATATATATATATATATATATATTATATATATAAATAAATAAATGTACATATATACAAATACATTTATTTACATGTATTTAATATATATACATATATTTATTTATATATATGTATGAATATATGTATATATATATTTATTTATATACATATTTATTTATCTATCTATATATACATATATATATTATTTATATACATATTTATATATATACATATATAAATATATATATATATGTATATTTATATATATATATGATATATATATATATTTGAATATATATGCATATATATATATATATTTGAATATATATGCATATATATATATATATATATATATATATATATAGAGAGAGAGAGAGAGAGAGAGAGAGAGAGAGAGAGAGAAAGAGAGAGAGAGAGAGAGAGAGAGAGAGAGAGAGAGAGCGAAAGGAGATACCGCAGTAGGGAACCACGGTGTAGGCACTAGAAGTGAGAGGGGACAAATGTTAGTCGATTTTGCGGAGGCTCGATCGCTTAATATCATGAATACATTCTTCGAAAAAAGACTAGAACGGAAGTGGACATGGAAGTCGCCATCTGACGTCAAAAACGAAATTGATTTCATAATATCAAATAGGCGCGATATAATAAAAAATGTGGATGTCATCGGCA
>NC_091551.1:10181329-10186329 GCF_042767895.1 Penaeus vannamei
AGGTAAACAAAGACTGAGACAAAGCTTGAATTTCTTAAATTAACAGATAAAATTCTGGAAATGGATTATCAAAATATTACAAGAATATGAAATATTTTTTAAAAATATAAAAAATATTTTGTAAAGAAATATAAAATCCCTATAAAAGATTAACTGAATTAAGCATTGAATAATTTACTGGAAAAGGATATCCCTTTTCTCACGACGTCCTGTATCTGCGCATCCCTTTTGCCATATAGAGTTCCCCGGCTTTAGTTTCTCGTAAAATCAAAGTCGAGAACTAAACGGCAGACGCAGCTGCTAATGTGCAATTCGCCTTGTCCTGCAAAACACTACCATTAAAATTGCATTAAAGGACAAAATGCCAAATTTCCCATCTGTAGTATAGTAATAATATCCATTCTATATCACCTGCCAGTAAAATAATTCGTTGATTTGAATTTGTAATAGAAAGAACAATTTGCCAGTTTCATTTCTGGTCAAAGTAATGTGATCTAAATTTCTTGCGTAAACTTAATTTCTTACGTAAAAAAGAAATAATTAAATTAAAAATAAAAACAACTTTCCTTAATAAAAGAGGAATAATGTAGTGCTAACAGTAAACTCATATCACAACAGTGCAAGCGATAACGATAACAATAAGTTGAAACCCGCTGATAAAGAGAGATAGCGATAGATCTATAGATAGAGAGAGGCAGATAGACAGATGAAAATATATAGAGATAAATAGGTAGATAGAGCGCGCGCGAGAGAGAGAGAGAGAGAAAGAAAAAGAAAGAGAAAAAAAGCAACAGGACATAACCTGAATACCCTCCCCCCAAAAAAATTGTTTTCTCGCCCCTGCAGAGCCGCCAAGAACTCCAGCAACACAACGGAGGAGTGGAAGGACCTCCGCACGCCGATGCTGTCCTCGATGCTGCATCCGTCCCTGCTCACCGCCTACGCCACCTGCATGCCGTCCACCTGCACGCGAGAGGAACTCAGGGTGAGTTTTGTGTCAAAAATATTTGATATGCCTCGGTGTTACTCAAGAGCATTTCAACAACACGTGCGTGTGTGCGTACACACACACACGCGCGCGCACGCACACACACACACACACACACACACACACACACACACACACACACACACACACACACACACACACACACACACACATATATATATATATATATATATATATATATATATATATATATATATATATATATATGTGTGTGTGTGTGTGTGTGTGTGTGTATATATATGCATATATATATATATATATATATATATATATATATATATATATATATATATATATATATATATGTGTGTGTGTGTGTGTGTGTGTGTGTGTGTGTGTGTAAATATATCAGTATTAATAGATGTATTTCATTATGAATATATATTATACAATATATCTATGCGAAACTGAAAATATGTATTAGAGAGAGAGAGAGAGAGAATGGAAATATACGGCATTTCTATAAGAAAAAAATCAGAAAGCAATTTTGGTTGCGTCTCGCGGCTCATTATCTTCATTTGGAATAATTTTTTCGTTTCTTTCACGCCAAGGACACTGTGAATGAAGCCTTGGCACCGGCGGGGTACGAGCTGAACGCGGTCGAGTGCCAGGTGGAAAACCCTCCGAGTGCCTTCTCGGCGGACGAGGTCTTTGGCATGTAAGTAATATTTCACTCTGTCTGTCTCTCTCGATCTCTCTTGTGTGCGTGTTTCTTCAGCAAGTGTTGTTTCTCCTCCTGGTGCGTGTGTTATTTTTTTCCAGCATCATTTGACGTTATCACAGTCACCTAAAATAAGCATGTGTTTTGATGTTCATAAAAACCATTATAACTGCAGTGGCCGTGGCTGGGTCTGTCGACTTCATTGGTTTTCTCTCTTTTACAGAGTATTTTTCTCAGCCCTGGCGGCCGTGTTGGTCATAGCGACGTTCCTGGATGTGTGGAGCCAATGCTTTCAACAGCAGGGACTTCGGACAGGTCAGTGCTTGGACTGTTCACTCTCCCCCTACGTTTTGCTTGCATTTTCTCAATTTTGCATTCACTTCGTTATATTCGTTTCACATCGTTATGATCGCTTCGTGTCATTATATTCGCTTAAAGCCGTTAAATTCGATTCGTGTCGTTAAATTTACTTCGAGAAGTTGAATTCGATTCACATTCCCTTCATATTCGATTCATATTCCCTTCATGTCATATCTACTTCATATTATATTCGCCTCAAGTCGTTAAATTTCCTTCATGTCGTTAAATTCGCTCGCTTCATGTTTACGCTTTGTTCACCGTGACGGCGTCAACCCCATTAGCGATGCTGAAACTTTTCTCCGTCTTCAGGTCCTGTCAAGTACCTGCTGGTGTTCTCGGTCAGCCGCAACCTGCAGAAGCTCTTCCACCTGGACATATCGAAGAACCCTGGCGTTATCTCCTGTCTACATGGAATCAGGTCAGTCTAGGTACTTCAGCGTAAAGACTGGTATTTTTGAGACAATCATGAGGAATTTGACTTGTGTAATAACCCTTTTGATTTGCTGCAATTTTTATTTTACTAGGTTTCTGTCCATATGCTGGGTCGTGTTGGGTCACCAGTATGCTTATTCTATTTATCTCGCATCCAATCCCACCGAATTACCTGAGGTAAGACCTCTCTTGAGCAGTCGTTGTACATGTTTTTTCACTTTTATTATATCATTTTTCGTCGTACTTCCACTACAATATTCCCAATTTCCCCTGACAAGCAATCAGAACATCTTTGCATTTCCCAGTTCTCCCCGGCTAAATATCAAGATCTTACCGCAGTTCTCACCTTTGTGAAAACCCTTAGCTACCTTTCTTACTCATCGAATCATCTCTCACTACAGGTTCATATATTCTCCCTAGCAGTTTAAATCTTCTTGCATTATTCCTCCTTTCTCCATAAACACCTGCTAAAATTTCAACGTATTTTCCAAATCTTCCTCCGAAAACTATCAAAAACCCACCCGATTTTTCCTCTTTCCCTCCGAAAACTGATCAAAACGTCGCCATCATTTTTCTTATTACCCCAGAAAACTATCAAAATCTCCCTACATTTTCCCCTCGAACAGCTATTTAAATTTCACCGCATTTTTCCCCTTTTCCCCCAAACAGCTGGTGAAACCCGCTGCTTTCCAGATGATCGCTAACGGAGACCTGAGTGTCGACACCTTCTTCCTCATGAGTGGGACACTAGTATGCCTCAGTGTGTTGAAACAGATGTCCCAAACGGGGAAATTCAACGCGGCTCTTTACTACCTGCACAGAATTATCAGGTGAGAGCATGAAGAGGAAGGAGAGAAAGGAAGAGAGGGAGTTTGTATGGTACGGTGAGAGGTTGGTATTATGATAAAAGGAAAGTGTTTTAATGGCATGGATGGAGAGAGAGATAGAGAGAAAGAAGGTACCTTTACATAGGTATGAGCACTCAATTTTGATGAAAATACTAGTTGGCAACTTTTGTGCTAAGCCCCGCCTTATCAAATTTATTCACTGTAAATATTAATAGATATATATTTTTTTCTTTTTCGGTGATTATTTTGCCATTGTTACTACTGAACCGTTTTTAAAGAAAATGTACTGAAAAACACTTACCACAGGATATCACATAAATCGTTGCTGTCAGGAAGGGGGCGGAGCTAATGACGTCACCACGTTCAGTTCAGCCAATGAGTACGAAGTGAGATACTAAATAAAGGGAAATACATAATCATTTGTATAATTTACTCGCTACTTTTATAATTATCAGAAGTAAAACCAAAATCACCCTTTTATATATATTACCGAAGAGTTCCTTACCAATAACAGCTGTCAAAATACTCCAGGGAAAAAGTCAATTTCATTTTTAGATTTAATAGGCAAAATGGAAGTGGAGCTACCTAGTTAAACGTTCCCTGGGAGAGCAATAAAACGAGAGAGAGAGAGAGTGAGTGAGAGTGAGAGGAGAGATAGGAGAGAGAGAGAGAGAAAGTGTAAGAGCAAGAGAAAAAGAGCAGTTCAACCAGGCAAGCTACAACAAACCTCCCATCCCACCTCCTCTTCAGGCTCCTGCCTCCCATCGCCATGACCGACGCTTTCCTAGCCACAGTGTCCGGCCTCTTGGTGACAGGTCCTCTCGCTGGCCTCTACCGTAGTTTCTACCTCAAGGGCTGTCGTCACTCCTGGTGGATGGACGTCACCTTCATCAGTAACCTGCTGTTCCCGTACCTCGCCGACATGGGGAAGACGAACGAGGCAGCAACAGTAGGTCTTGCATGAACATTTCTGTGCAACTGTGTCCGATTATTGATTCAGTAACGTGCTTATTTTTTGTTTGTTCGGATATTTTTTGTGTGAAAAATGATTGGTATATGTTTGTATTTTTTGTGTTGGACAATGGGTGCTTCTTCCATATATAATATATGAGGCGTTTAGTAAAAGAAAGGGCGAACTCGGTAAAATTTTGAGGTATATGGGTTTCAAGTTTGCATTTCGCCTTAACCACGAGTTTTACACCATATGTATAACCTTATTCGCAGCCATTTATAGGCGAACTATAAATATCCTGCCATAAGATAGTTTAGATTCATAGAAAATGGGGGTACAAGAATCGCATTTTCGTTAAGGCGGTGAGTTCAATTCTTCCATTCGAAACGCCTCTTATCTGTTGTTTATGATGATTCGGTTCAGACACTGACATATTTGAAATAATATATTATAGGCCTACGTCCCCCCCATATTACATTTTCACTCGCGTGAATATTTTAGGATCAGTGCATTTGCAATTTGGACTCGGGTGTTTGTTACATGTGAAGTTTCGCATCATTGGTTTTCTGTCTCATAATATTGTTTACATTATTTCCCCCTTACACATATTCTATATCTAGTGAGTGCATTAATTCCCAGTGCCTGCCGCATTGTTGGTATACTGGCGTCGACACACAACTGTACATACTGGTGCCGCTAGTTCTGCTACCACTCTATTATCGGAAGAAACAAGGTACG
>NC_091551.1:10193829-10203829 GCF_042767895.1 Penaeus vannamei
GCGTGATGGATCGGAACGACTGTGAAAGGTAATGTTGCCTTCTTGTTTTTGGAGACATTGCTGGCATAGGTGGGTATTTTCACTGTAAGGGGCTGTTGGGGAAATCACAAAAAATTATCCCACTTAACTGGGCTAAAAAAAGAGTACTCAAAAGATTTGTAGAGGGAGTTGTTGAAGGACGGGGACGGGAGGAAGAGGGTGTAATGTCAAGTGAGGTAGGTACTATAGGGAAGTGTACAATAATGAATAGTAGTAACAAGGGAGGGAGGTTGAAAATGAAGACTGGAGGATGAGTGGAGTGGATGATGTTGGGAGAGAAGGAACCAAGGTTTTCTTAAGGTAGGGTAATTGCAATAATGGTGACTGGTTTACTGAGCTAACTAAAACATGGGAATACACATGGGGAACCCATAAACCATGCTCTGTAACCATGATTATGTATGTGTATTTATAGAAGTTCCTGCCATAATGTATTCACAATTTACAGCCGTTATGATTTACAGTACTTGCGTTCAAGTTGGAAATTCATTGATTATATTTTTCTTTTCCTTTAATGCTCACATGTTTAAAGGGAAGTAGAGAGTAGTATTAATTTCAGTTACATTTCAAAAGCTTTACATTAAATACTTGGGGTGGAATCACAACAGGTAATAATCTTCATTAACTGATTCAGCAGCCTTACCCAAATTATTTAATTTCCATCTTTTTATGCAAGCCTTTGATCACATATTCCCACTTTTTATGCATTTCTATATTACTTTGGGATGTCAAACCACAGGATATTATTCTTCATTTTTATTGAATCATAAAATATATTCAAAATATCATACACTCGTAACAATACTTGCTTTTACCACTATCAACAATCAAAATAAAAGTACTAAGCATACACTACATACTTTATTCAGTGAAATATTTACAATCACAAAGTCCATCTCTGGTTTAAAATTATAGATGATAAAATATTGAATCATGATGAGTGGAAATGAAAGATATCTGAAGTCCTCATGTCTAGTAGACATGAGTCAGGCAACATCAGGGGCCATAAATTACTTTATTTCATTCATGGCAAAATACAAAATACAGATGCAGTCTTTCATATCTGTATTTTGTTTGGTACTTCTGCATCAGGCACACATTGCTCACAGTAGTATTTCTCTTCTAACAAAAACCATAATCTGATAATATCTTATATGATTCTGAAAATATCTTTACAACACCAAAACACTCCACAAACCCTTACTAAATATAAAGTTCAAAATCTCCAGTTAAAAACACCCACTGATCTATGACAATGGCTATGAAAAATTATAACACATTGTGCTTATCATATTCTTAACAGAAAGTTTTGACAGTACAAAACACACATACTAAACTTTAAGACTAGTCTTGGTAGTCTTAAACTAATTTATTTCCAACATAACTTGACAGCAGTGAAGTACAGATCACTCCTGGCAATATCACAATTGTGCATTTTCATAATCAAGATTCATATGATTTAATACAGTAAAAATGCAACTACCAGAAACACTGTTGGGCTAGCAAAATACTTTCCTTAGAGCAATCTATACCAGAATTTTCAAATACTTAAAAGGACAGAGTGAATCACCAATGGTGCATTACATAAACAACTACAGCAATAATGGAAAAATTAAAATAATCACTTAATGAAATTGAATATGCACATAATTAAATTTGACAATCAAAGATGTTACAACAAAAAACTTCATTGTAAATTGTGCATCACAATTTAAAATATAAATCTGTTCAGTAAATAACAGGGCACAGGATATACCAACCATGTTCATATCTTGTCTGAACTGACTACTGATTACTCCCAACCCTCACCAATGAAAACTTTGTTACTGAGAAATAAGTAGTACCAATATCAGTGAACCTTCACATTTTCTATTCACAATATGAATTCTTTGAAAATGCACAATATTTAAAAATCACAGTGGTTGTTTGAAAATGCACAAAATCCAGTAAAAATAACAAGGAGAACTCGGCATACCACAAAAGTTAAGCCTTATGTACTGCTTCTGAATTCCCAATAGCCAGTCTGCCTATCTATCTATCTACGTATCTATCTATCTGACTACATATTATCTATTTAATCTAACCAACTACTCTACCTCTATATTAACATACATTCACAAAAATTGTATGTACATACAGACATAATTAGACACACTCACATGCACACATAAGCAACCACATAAGCTATTCCATAATATATGAGCATGTACACATGCACACACACACACACACACACAAGCTATAAATATGAGTATCTATTCAACTATTTAACAACCATTCAACCTCCTCCTCAGTTATGCTGGTACCACTGGATAGGCCTTGCTGCCTGCATTCTTTCACATTTCATGTGAAATCATTAAACATTCTTTACAAAGTTCACATTGGGTCATGACTACTTTGTAGAGTTAGCTTGACACTTATGCTTCTGGTTCCCTGTTCAAGAGATCCCCGGATACTCCCATGGTCAGCAAGCAACACTGAATTCTGCTGAGATATGTGCCAAGCCAACCCTGTGACTCAACTCGCCCTCATTTGCAAGCTCTCACTCTCCCAGTTTCATTCAATTACACTGATGTTGATGGAAATAGTCACACAACAGATATATCATAATATATGAATTTCTTAACTGTTTAACCATTGGTGAACGAATAGGACACATTCAGACTATTTTTCTGAAAACTAAAGACCTATTCAAAGTAGCAATGCAATTAGGCAGGGACAAAAATTAAAACAAACTTTCTTCAAGACATACAAATTAATTTAGGAAACATAGATATACATATATCTATAATAGTGTATATATACAGTATATGAAAGAAATATATCATTAACACCACTTCCTTTGAAAACCAACAAGAATTATAAGAAATGCAGTCCACAATAATATCAAGTCTGAAATGTAAAGTCAGGTTAGGTTTTAAATAATTCTAAAATAAAACAAAGACATGTAATATAAGAGAAGTTAAATTTCAGTCATTTTCACTGCAAAACAAATGCATAATGCTTTTTATTATAAAAAGCCAGCTCTTTAAGTAACAGTAATGTAACAAAGTCTATTAACAATGGACTACCTATACCTTATGATCCACATGTGTATGAGCTTTGTAAGGTATAGTCAAGTAAAACTGCCTGATTTGCTAAGGAAAGCAAGAAAATGGAGGAAAAATGGAAACAATTCACACAAAAGACTGTCAAGCCAATACTTGGAAAAAATTACCAGTTTAGTCGCTAGACTATACTGAAGGACTAAGCAAAGATGTGATGGGTGAAATTCCATAATTACATTGGTCACGAATACAAGTGTTATGAGCACTTCCCTGTAATCACAACATTCACCATCTTTCACCCACTTATAAACCTCTCTACAGTATATACTAAACTTTCATAGACAAAACATCATTCCCATTCCTGAGCATGGCCAGAAAAATAGGATAATAGATCAGTAACTCTATGAAACAAAGTAAACCACTTTGTAACTTGCACTTGACATGGTTTAATGGAGGGATATATGGTTTGTAATTCATTTTCGTAAATACATAACCTACAATCCGAAAACAAATGAAGACAAATGGCAATAAAAATTCTTCAATTTCTGAAATGTATATGTTGAGACTGCACTCCATCTGCTCTATGGTTTATCAAGCACAAAATCACCTTTACATTGGCACAATATTGTTAATAATCAGCAATGCATTTACACAGCTATGATAATTACTCTGATTTAAAAATAACATTTATCACATAATCAAACATGAATATATTATAATTTCAACAATATCCATAAGCTCTAAAGTTACACTGATAATCAAATAACAGGTTTTCCATCAAGGTGGTTAGAGTGAGAGAGGAGAGAGAAAAAATGGAAATTGGAAAGAGGAAAGGGGAGAAGGGAGAGAAAAAAGAGGAGGGGAGAAGGGAGAGAAAAAAGAGGAGGGGAAAAGGGAGAGGAAAAAGAGGAGGGGAGACAGGGGAGGGAGTGCATGTAAACACATGTACATAAGAAACCTTACTTTTGCTTATGCCATCTGTTTTACCATCAACAATTTCAGACCATATACCTTCCTAAAAAGTGCAATCATATTTATATATAAAAATCTATTACAGCATGAAAATCTTTTTAATGCCCCATCTATGTGTGCCACTTAAATCTTTGAAGTTCAATTACAGAAAAATGATGAGTGAAAAAGAAAAAAAAATAATGACAATAAACAAACAAATTATAGAAATACTAATGACAATAATAATTATAATAACAATGATATAAACTAGAGTTGTCAAGGGATTTTTTTTTCATTATTTTTCATTTTGCATTTCCATGAAAATATCTTAAAAGCTGAAAAGCTGAAAATATTTCCTGTACCATATATTCTATGGCTCACATCACAAAAAAACAATACCAGTATCAAAAAATATAAAATGACAAACTTATCTAGAATGGTACAAATAACTAAACTAATATTCAAGTCAACAACACCAAAAACATTTTGTCTTCATTGCCAAACTGACTATCAACATATAATTTTCTCTGACAAAAACTTTATTCGGATTGACTAAACTTCATTCAGATACAAAAATAATGGAGACTTTTCAAGCAGTTAACTCTTTTTTATTTAAATTATATTTCACCCTATGCAGTTTCAGTCGAATTTAATTCAAAATAATAATACATGTTATTTTAAATACTCATAATAAACCAGCCTCTATGTTTAAAAAGAATCTCACTTTTTTAAATACAATTCCAATGAAAAGAACTTGCAAAAGATAATTTGGTCTGATGCTATCTTTAGTCATATAACATTCTATTTTATCTTTACTGGAAATTATATAGCCCTCAAAATATATAACAAATTTCACTTTTGGCTTGGTTGATATAAATACCATACATTGTCGGTTTCCTGAAAAATGGGAACTTTGAAATACATGATAAACTGTCATGTGTGATAAATATATATACCCACCCTCTTATACTTCCCTTTAACATCATTTCATATATCCAACAAGATTGTATAAGGTGTAGAGTCCTTTCAAATGATCACAGTAATCTGCAATCTTAAGTTGTTAACAACCATTACAATGACAATTTGATGAAATGAATGGCTTTTTTCTATTCTGTAACATTCATAAAGTCCTAGAGATGAGTGAATTCAAAGAGACTACAGTTGCAGAATTATCAAAATTCAATTCTTTAAAAAATCTGTACTGTCAGTAATTCATAACACCTTAATATGCAAATACGAAAATCATGAAAAATAAATAAAAAATGATACAAAATAAGCTCTGTCTGATGTAAAAATTGGTATGTTATAATATCTTAACTATACTCAGTACCAAACAAATACATTCATTAAGTACCACTCATTTTCTATCAACTCTTAACTACATTTAGTGTTTCATTTATTCCTACAATGCCTTGATATTCTTTTCATTTCACAGAATAACATTTTACATTTTCTCATATCTTATGCAACTCTGGTCTTATCTACTTGTATTATCTTACAGTAATAAATACTGCACACTTAAAGAAAGCTACAAAACAATATTTCTATTATATCTCTTTTTTGTATTATTTTATAGTTAAAATGATACAGCATTTTGTACATAAAGGTCAAATCACTCTTTTGTAGCACTATTTAACAAGTACTCTTGTGTTACATCATGCACACCACCTTCGGCTGTATATCAAACCATGAAGCAATTGTTGTGGAGAATCTCCATGCTGTCCCCAATGCTTAAGGAATGTTGAGGAACTATGAAAAATTAAAAGAGAGGTAGTGATGCTCTAGCACAGCCTTCCTAATGATCTAAGGTATCATCCTTCAATTCCTTACACACTCCAGGCATGTATATTGTTAAATTATCATAATAACAGCAGCTTCAAGTTCTGATCTTTGCAAAGATTTCACTGCCTTCAGTGGCATCACGATGGTTGCTGGCGCCCTAGAACAAGGTCGATAATAGCACTCCCCATACCATCCCATGCAACTTCTACTTAGCAAAATGTATTTAACCGAGGGTTACTGCTTTCAATTAAAATAATATTGCTGTTCAACATCCACATTAGCCTTGCCTGTCCCAGGATCCCCAAATAGTCACACTAAGTATCTGTGGGACTGGTCACCCTATAAACAGTGTCTTCCCATAGAGAACCATATTCCCAGAAAACATATTTTCTACATATTGAATGAACTGCACATCAATGATAGTCATAAATTCTATGAGTATCATTGCACATCAATTGAAAATTTCAAGAAACCATTATCCATACCAGCTATCCCAATAGCCCATATTTCAACAGAAATAGGAAAATCAACAATAAACTTAAAAATCACTATTAATGTGGGAGGAAGTAAATACTATAACTGAAATTGAATAAAATATAATTGTTGATCTTGAGACAGCCTTTCCAGCCTTGACATTATACCCCATGCAAAGCAAAGTAAGTAATAATGACAACAAAATAAATGCACTAGACATTGTATTGTGGTGGGAAGGCTCTTTGCCTTCAGCATGGCAGAGTGGGTGTTTGTCTGTATTCGTTGATCAAATTCGAAAAATTGTTATCACTGTCTTTGGTCGCCTATGATATAATATAATCACAGTTTAGATGACCAAGTAATACTCTTCATAGTAATTATACTAGTTTTATTTTCGGTATCCTCTTTCCCTCTGTGACTTAAGCAAAAGATCAACAAAACGGTTCTTGATCACTGCTGCACCAGGCACGGATTTTAACCTCGGTTCCCCTCACAGCTGGGGAAGTATGCCATGCCTTAAAGGGATCCCTGGACAGACAAGACTAGTGTGACTGCCCATTTATCAGGCAAGTATAATGATGCATGATGCTCCTTTTTGTATACTGGTATAAAGAAATGATGGAGGATAAAGTACAATATGAAGTACAAGCTATACAGAAAGAAAAAAAAGAAAAGAAAATGCAGACAAAGCACAAAGTATAATTCAGAGCTTTATTGTTCAAGTAAGATCAGAAAGGAAAGGAAAGATGTGAGAGACAAAGGGCAAAACTGAAAATGGAGGGAAAGTGCAGTTTTACAAGTTTTGAAGCTTTTCTTTCTTGCAACTGATTGCTATGATAGATCCTCTTTAAGAGGTTTAGTTGCAGCTTTCACTCCAGCAAATCTGTCTCGGACTTTACTAATCTTGTATGTGACACTACTGCATTTAATATGACTAAAGCTGAAAACCTTTCTTGGCCCAGTGATGCTTAAGGGAAGCATAGCATGAGTTTCAGCTTGATGAAGGATAACTCACAACTAGCAGAAAATCTTGCAATAGCTGGTAGAATTTTTAGACAAACATGAAGAAACAGCTAACTCAAATACTGAAGACACTTTCACCACCACATTAACCAATGAGGCACAGGATGTCTTCTAGCATCACCAATTTTATCTGCTATTTGTGGCTTTATTCTTTGTTTTCTGATAACTCTCACATTCCATTTATTTCTCTTGCCTTTCCAAGTGATTTCTGTAAGTTGTACACTTGTTGTTCAAGAAGATAGATATCTTGTACAGCATCATGATAGTTCAAAGAATGATCCTGGAGTCATTTCTGAACTTTGTCACTCTTGGAAATTTAGTGGTGCAAAAAAATCAATAATCAGGACCCTGGCCTTGCTTTCAAAATTATAGACAAAATTGCCAGTTTAGGATCAAATTACTACTGCTGTAGCACAAAAAATATGTATAGTTTAAATATAGTTTACAAATTAAATTATATTAATGCTTGGATAGATATTCAATTAGTCAATATATTTTATATTATTATAAAATCTATATCATCACCCCTATTAATTCACAACTTCAAACATTTTCTCCTCACCCAATCCCAGCCCCAGCAGTGACAGTACCTGAGAACGAAAGTCCCCCAGCCCAACCTTCGTGATGCAACAGATTGCATAGTAAATTATTTCTCAAAATACCACCGATTTCATGAAACTCAGCCTGGATTGCTTACCCTACTGAAATAATTAAATAATATGATCTAGTGAAGTATAATATGCTTTCTATGATGATTGATGAGAAGACTAGTGGGTATAAATAGGTAGTGGATGTGCTTCAGAATTGAAGACCCACTTGTCTACACTAAAAGCACTCTGATCCTCCATAAACAGGAGGTAAAGATATTTAAGTGTCTCCCCTAGGAAGAAAGATTCCATCTTGTCTTTTGGTTTTGTGTCTATTGTACTTCTGACGTTCCCAATGGAAGTGTATCCATTTTCTACCTTGCAGTAATTTTCTATGCCCTGTAAAATGAACAAAAAATATAATAATGTGCAGGTGACTGCTAATGGTATACTGTGCAAGAGTTTGGACAATGATGATACCTCTGACAATGAAAAGTATAAATCATGCACTTCCAAGTCTGTCTAAAAACAAAAAATCATCACTACAGTATAATAATCAACAATCTGTATTATATCTACAAATAGTCACACTTACCTGGAACATTTGCCATCCCCAGTCCTGGAAAGTTTTGTTTCCTGTTAGGTGATACATGTACCACAGTGATTCTACAGTTTCTGGACGGAGAAGGTAGTGTGCATCATTGCTCTTTACAAAGAAGTCTTCATTCGTACTCGTGGGCTATAAGAGGAAAATAGAATCTCAAAATCACTGGCTTCTAAATACTTTCTAGCAAGTTACACCAGTGTTTCAAAAGTTCCTAATTACCTGAAAAATTTAATCTTAGTGACACTCACCTGAGTATTATAGTAAGTAATTTCTGGGGCCAAGTTCGTTGGTTGACGAAGCCAAGTTAACGTACAAGTATACATCAGATCCTCTGCTATCTTCATATGGTGTTTTGGCATTCCATAATGAACTCCAAGGGCTAGAGTGCCAGGGAGATAGCACGTCAGCTCATCCATCTTATTGACAAAATTTTTACTACCATGAAGCTCGCCAAAGAAAAGAAGGTTACTGGGTTCTGTCCTTCTTGCTAAAAGATGCTCCATGCCAGCCACACTCTCATTGTAATCATCTCTTAAGCTGTAGATGAAGAAGTATGTTAGAAGCATAGATGGGAAATTAAGGTCATTACCAGATATATCTAGGCCGTTAGTGGGAATCATTCTAAAAGAGAAAACAACTAGATTTATGATTATAGCAGATTTCTTTTATCAAAATTCAAACAGAGACCTTAATACATACAAGTCTCTCGTCCGTCCGGTCTGGATCCACTGTTTCAAAAGATATTCATAATAAGTGTCTCCTCTGGCCCCTAAGGTGATGGTCGAGTGTGCTCGCCACTGTCCTGTCTGAGCATTAATGAAGATGGGAACGAGTCCTTCTGTCTTTGGTAGCTTATGGATGTGATCAGACACTAAGTTCACTTTCTCCTGAAAATGTATGCAGGATTTAGATTGCAATATAGGAAAAGAGACTTGCATCAATAACCTTTTTTTTCCAATTTCTCTTTTATTTTAGAGCTCAAAAGAAGTCAGCAAAACATGAATACTCTGCACTAAATTTAGTAAGAAACATTACCTCATAAATAGGGTTTCCAGTAACACGAGATAAGTCTCTGAATTCTAGCTGAATTGTTGTAACTTCTGAAGTTGAAGAATCTGGGCCCCATTTTGGGTTCGAAGCTTTCCGTGAATACAAGTTGACATCTGCAAAGGGTACTCCAGAACCACTATTGAATCCAGCAACCAGTCTATCACCTATGTCAACCTGAAATAAAAAAACTATTGTTACTTTTTTTCTTTTCTTTATTCTTCTTTGGGATTACATATACATTTTACAAAATAAAAATGTCCTGAGGCAAAGGAATAAAAATGTAATGTGACAGCTTCAATCTGCAATGGTACTGTTACTGACGAGTTATTTCTCTACTGTAATCCTTTATCAATCCAGTCTTAAGTCTGATATTTGCTCTCCTGATTGTATCACCCTTATTCCTGAATCCTTTGAGTGCTGCAGATGAATATTTAGAGTGG
>NC_091551.1:10208829-10211329 GCF_042767895.1 Penaeus vannamei
ATCCTATGTACAAGCATCGCTGTTGTGATTAAAAACGAGAAACACAAGCAAGCAACTTCCGAGATATGCAAAAGTTAGAGGTAAAGCTAACGTCGGAAAATGGCCTTCTGATTAAAAAAAAAATACACGACGAAAGCCCGTAAATATTGACCGCCCTGGCGAAAGGGCAGGCGAGGCAGCTCGAATTGGACGCGAGATGTCATGAATTGTAGAAAGATTTAGCGTCGGCCCGACAAATGTCGCCGGGATCCGGCAGCCAATATGCCACGTTCATATCCTGCTGCGCGGCGCTCCGACATATCATCTCTACATCGCGTTGTTCGTCCACACGCCACAATTAAAGGGTGAACTCGTGCTTAATGATGAATGATGAATGATTAAAGTTCAATATCTAATGCTTAATGTATGAGGACTGACGACTCATGACAATGATTTTTTTTTCTACATTTGGAGGTGGATGACATGGAGGAGGTAACGGATGCAATGCCGATGTATTTTTTAATTTTTTTTACACCTTAATTTCCTTTTACAAGTTGAGCGACTGCAAGTGTGGAATAAAATAAATTCTCGAGATGCTGTCCTTGTTCCCATGAACTTGTGTGGCAACAGACGGGCAAAGTTCATGACCTTGCACGTTATTTGATCATTCGTTAGCAGGGTTATTACACACTGCATACTTACACATGGTTAGCAACAAGGGCTTCAAACGCTGAGACAGAGGGAGAAGGAGAGGGTAAGGGACAAGGAGAGGGAGAGGAAAGAAAGGAGAGGGGGGCAAGAGGGAAGGAGAAGGGGGGAGGAGAGGAAAGAAAGAAGAGTGAGGACAGAAGGGAAGGAGGGAAAGGGGGCAAGAGGGAAGGAGGAAAGAAAGGAGAGAGGGGGCAAGAGGGAAGGAGAGGAGAGAAAGGAGAGTGGGGGGCAAGAGGAAAGGAAGGAGAGAGGGGCAAGAGGGAAGGCGATGAAAGACAGGAGAGAGGGGACAAGAGGGAAGGAAGGAGAAAGGGGGCAAGAGGGAAGGAAGGAGAAAGGGGACAAGAGGAAAGAAGGAGAGAGAGGGAGAGGTAGAGGAAAGAAAGAAGAGAGGGGAGAGAAGAAAAGGGATATAAGGGATGAGAATGAAGAGAAGAGAAGAGAAAAGGAGAGGGAAGAGAAGGGAAAGAAAGAGGAACGGAAAGGAAAGGGAGGGAAGAGATGGATGGAAGGAGGCAAGCTGACAGACAGAATGCCAGCATCACCGTCACGCTGCCTGGTGGTAATGGTCCTGCGGCTATTTAGCCCCGGGTGACGTCTGTCCTCGCCCGACAATCGAGCCTCGAGCAGGAGAGGAGGAGGCCGAGGAGAGTGAACCGAACAAAGGACCGAGGAAAGGGACCGAGGGAAGGAACCAAGGAAAGAATCCAAGGAAAAAGAACGAGGGAAATAACCAAGGAAAGAGACCAAAGAGACCGAGGGAAATAACCAAGGAAAGAGACCAAAGAGACCGAGGGAAATAACCAAGGAAAGAGTCCAAGGGAAGAAAACCAAGGAAAGAGACCGAGAAAAGAATCCAAGGAAAAAGAACGAGGGAAATAACCAAGGAAAGAATCCAAGGAAAGAGACCGAAGAAAGAGATCGAGGAAAGAAGCGAGGTCG
Source organism: Penaeus vannamei (assembly GCF_042767895.1). Lineage (NCBI taxonomy): Eukaryota > Metazoa > Arthropoda > Malacostraca > Decapoda > Penaeidae > Penaeus > Penaeus vannamei. The sequence continues at coordinate 10,210,462 of NC_091551.1, forward strand.
AATGACGAGGGTACAAGGGAGAGAAGTTGCGACGGTCTTTCCTACAGCTCACCTTCCTCTGGCAATGAAAACCCAGACAATGGCAGTAACATCATCAAGAAGAGAAACAGACAACACGGGAACACCGGAACCAAAACAACAGCCGCGTCGCCGTCCGTAGCCAAAGGGTTAATAAGAGGTGACCTGCCCTTCTCTAGCGTCGGAAAATGGTTTCAGATCCCCCCCCCCAAAAAAAAAGGAGGACCCAGTCGGATTTTGGATTAGATTCTCCCCGATCAAGGAACGAGCCTCACGACCTTGGTTCGCGGAGCCATCTCCCCCCCCCCCCTGCGACGGAGCCTTTGTTTAAAAAGGAATTGCCGCGGAGTCGCTCTCCCGTGGCGCCATGTGCGTGAGACCCGCCGGGGAGATTATCAGAGCGCCTCGTGTGCGAAGAGGGGAAAAAAATCCATCACCGTTACTTTTCGTGTCTCTCGGTTACACGGTTGGGCCAACTCGTCCACAGATGGGTATCGGAATCCACCCTATAGTAAGACACTCGGGAACTTCATAAAAATGATTATATTTCTTAATGTGTGATATGGCAAACGTATCTCTACTGCGCGATTATACCCGTCCCCCCCCCCCACACACACACACGCACGCGCACTCATACACGCACGCGCACTCATACACGCACGCGCACTCATACACGCACGCGCACTCATACACGCACGCGCACTCATACACGCACGCGCACTCATACACGCACGCGCACACACACACACACACACACACACACACACACACACACACACACACACACACACACACACACACACGCACGCACGCACACACACACAAACACACAAACACACACAAACACTAC
>NC_091551.1:10216329-10221329 GCF_042767895.1 Penaeus vannamei
CCACCGTTAGGCAATCGTAAACCTTTTTTTTTACGCTCCATCTAACCCCATTCACGCGTAAGTCCTACAGGAATGACCTCGTCACCTTCACTCTCTCGAGCATGGCCCGCTGTGACGTCACGAACCAAAACATTCTCGCGACCCCCGTCTTTTTATGCTGATCGAGATCCCTTGCGCTCCCCCTCTCCATCTTCGCTGCCTTGTTTACAGAGTAAATCAAAGCCCTCACACTTGCCACTGAAGTGCACCACAACTCCTCTTCACGCACGCCCTCCTGAATCCCATCTTAAGCGACCCACTCCCTTCCAGAAATCGACCCATTCGGCGTTTTTACCGGTTCCCGCCACCCGCGTTCCGTGAGGGAGCAATGGCTAGGACAATATCATCCGGGTATTTTTGGCGCTGGCTCGAATAAACACACATTCCTACAGTAAATATATTCTTTCTCGCACTATGCTATCACAAACGTAATAAATCATTCAGCCGCGAGTGACAAAGTGCCAATGCATATCGACCTGCCCTCGCGAAATCAATACTGCCAACACTAAATCAGAATGATACTGGAAGAGAGACTTTAAATAATAATTGTAAAACATCGATAAAAATAATAATAATTATTATTATTATTATATTATCATCACTAATAATTATTATCATATCACTATCATATCATTGTGTTCATCACCATTATCGATCATTATTATTATAACAAAATCAACAACAAAATGACGACGATGATTATGGATGATCATTGATGATTATTGACGATTATTGATGATTATTGATGATTATTGATGATAGTAACAATAAAAATAATAATATCAATAACAATAATAAACACAGCAACAACAATAATAATCGCAATCACCCCGACATCATCACTTTAGGCGGGAAGTTACGAACGACTTTAGCAGCCGCCGTCTGCCATCCTAATCACCGGGGGCAGTAGGCCTAGACAGCGGCAGGGACAGAGGCGGCAGGGAAAGGGAATAAATGACACGGGGAGAGAGGGAGGGAGGACAAAAATATGCACACTTTCAGGCTTAATGAGCAACAGCTTCCCTCACAACAACAGTAGTTCCTGAACCTGTCGTCAGCCTAGATACCCTCGCTAAGGTTCGAACTTTCTACTTCATTCTCCCTTCGCCAAATCCCTGAGCGGGTTGCCTTACAAAAAAAAAGGACTTTCACACGTCCGTATCTTTTTTCCATTTTCAAAATCTACCGCGTTTGCGTTTGTGTGTGCTTGCGCGTGATTGCTTCCAACTGATAGACTAAAAGTGAAAATTATTCGAACTCATAGAAGCGTGACTTCATATCTTATTTCACCCTAGGTATCCGCTGCATAAGCCTTATCAAATTTATCGTACACTGTAAAGAATAAATAACGAGTACCGGTAAATAAAAACTAATCATACACAAAGGGAAAACAAGAGGAAGATGTTTGTGGGTAGGGGGGTGGAGGGGGGGGACGTGCGTGCATAAACGCGTATACAAATCTCCAATCCATTATAAAACCTCAACCCCAGTTCCTCAACACCCCCCCCCGCCCCCCGCCTCACAGGAATCACGCGCCCCAATCCCTGCCCCCATACACTCCGGCCCGCAGAACGCCAGCAACTAATCAATGGTGCCCGACCCCCCCCCCCCTGTCCCAGCTGACGGCTTCCGGAATGGGGCCCTCCGTGTCCACCTATCTGTCATAGACTTACATCACTCGACGCCCTGTTCGGTATTTACATATACATCTTACATTCTTTGTCTTTTGGGGATAACTCATACTTGTAAGAATTACGAGATCAGTATAAACACTCGCCAGCCGTGACACAAAAAATGGGCCAGTCTCTAAAGATGCAAATAGAACAGCAATGTAAAATAATAACAATAATGAGAAGGAAAATATATATATATTACAATTAAAACAGCAAAGAAATATATATATATATATATATATATATATATATATATATATATATATACATACATACATATATGAATACACACACACACACACACACACACACACACACACACACACACACACACACACACACACACATATATATATATATATATATATATATATATATATATATATATATATATACATATATATATGTTTGAAAGGACGTGATGCTCCTCCCGACCCGAAAACCACACGAAGCAACCGCGCTCGCAACCTCTATTCAACTCGAGCTTCTTTCTTCTTAATGAAACCGTCTGGTCACTCAAACCACAGGATGCACTGCAACACCTCTGCAACGTCACGCAGGGCCGCGTTTCTCCCACAAATACTATTTCGTCATGGGTTTACAGGAAGGGCCATATTGGTTTGATTGTTGTTGTTGTTATTGTTGGTGGTGGTGTTGTTTCCATCGCCCTTTGAGAGAAATATTATATTTATGAGCATCGTATGCTATTTTTCGCCATATGATTAATAAGATTAGGCCTAATCATCGAGTCCGGACACCTGCTCGAGTCCAACAGTCCCATCGGATTCCACACTCCCGGCCGGCAACCACCCCCTGGGCATTCCCCGGCAGGCCTCGGCGAGTCGTCCGAGCACCCACCGCCCTCACGACGCCTACCTTGCCCGCTAATTGAAAGGTCGTGTCGATAATGAGTCATATCGATTCAAAACCAAGCGCACAGGACCCGAACATAACAACCCCGCACAACAAGAATGTAACAAATCGGCGAGGAATCCGCTCATTACGACCGTTAGGCTAAGCCCATGGATCGAAAACGATTGTCTACGCACACGCACGCACGCACGCACACACGAACGCACAAAAACACACACACACAATGGCACCCGCACATGCATCCACACGCACCCACACCCACACACACACGCACCCACAACCACACAACCAAATGTTTTCAATTACTTCAGCACCCATGACAACACGTTCCTCGACCGTCCCCACACGCGACAATCGTGCTTCCCGGACTCATAATTGAACAGCATCCTCTTATCCGGTCCATCGGGCACAACGGCACCGGCAGCTCGGGGGTTCAGAGTTCAGGAATGGGGGGGGGGGAGTGCTAGTGGGAGTGGGAGAGGGAGTTTCTAGTGGGTGCTAGTGGGAGGGGAAAGTGTTTTTCTAGTGGGTGCTAGTGGGAGGGGAAAGTGTTTTTCTAGTGGGTGCTAGTGGGAGGGGGGAGTGTTTTTCTAGTGGGTGCTAGTTTTAGGGGGGAGTGAATTTCTAGTGGGTGCTAGTGGAAATGGGAGTGCTAGTAGGAGTGGAATGGGAGTACTCGTGGGAATGGGAATGGCAGTGGGAGTGTCTGGTACAGAAAACGCTAGTGGGAGTGGGAATGGGACCAGGACTGATAGGAGTACTAGTGAGTGGGAGCGGGAGCTTAGAAGCGTAGGCAGGGGCAGAGTTGCTGCAGGGGGGGGGGGGGAGAGGAAACGAACACTGGACATGAAGCACGCGGATCATTCGATATGCCGAAGCTAAACATGTTTTCCTCCTACTACGGTGTCCGGTTCGTGGCCGCGACTCCCACAGTGCCACGGGCTGACAGCTCTCTCGGCGACAAGTAAAAGTGAACAATGACGGTGACATGAAAAAATGGCCCTCAGTCCCATGCGCAAATAAACTGCCGAACACTTGCAATGGAGAAAAATAAAATAAAAATAAAAATAAATACGCCAGAACAGATCTCGCTGTTCTAACAGATGGCATCCCCGCAAGGATTACACAAGTCGGCGTTCCACTGTGTAATTGCCAGCCGAGGATGAGGTGGTAATGGTGGAGTGTGGAGACATACGGCCAGTTTGTTAAAATTGTGAGAGGCCCCACCCAATGAATAGTCGTACATATGGACATGCATATACACACAAATAAATGCACATCTGTCTATCTATCTGACAGATACACATTCATCTATTTTCTGTCCAGAAGATATGCATGTCCAGAGTGATAGATATGCATCTACTTGTGTGTATATACCCATGTCAGTACAAGTGAATATTCAGTTTTAACAAACCGACCGATGGCGACGTTACACTCTCAACAGCATGACACGGGGGAGAAAAGTTCACAACTGCAAGACTTTTTTCCTGTTTTTTTTTCCCCCCAGTCTTTTTGTGCGGATGTAACGGAGTTTGGGCTCCACTGGTCGCCCCAATGTTTAGCTCTAGCTGTGTACACTCAGCCGAGTTCGGGTAAAATGATCAGCCAAAATAGAAGAGTAAAACTAACAGGAAGGCATGCACCGACAGTCACGCAGACAGACAAGACACGACTTTTGCAACGCAGGACACAGGGCGGAACACACCGACCAAGGGCGCAGTTCGGGTGTACTCAAATATCACGACACCGCAACACGAAGCCTCCAAAGCTTCACACCAAATCAACACGTCACAAGACACAATAAATATCCCATTCCTCCTTGCCACACGCGGCCGAGGTCCAGAGAAGGCCTCGAACCTCATGGTCCAACTCCAGCCGCTGGGAATGACGGAAGGGAAAGGAGTAACCGAATGGCGATTACAACATGGCGATCACTACCAAGGCTATTCACATGGCGCCCATCAAAACTTCAGGGTTACTAAGAACCTCTGCTGGGAAAGTTTATCCAAGGCTAGGCTTCACAGTGTCACTCACTCCTCTCCCACCCTTTTGTTCCCTCATTCATTCCTTATCTATCACCCTCTTCCTCTCACCCTTCCATTCCCTCATTCGTTCCTTATCTATCACCCTCTTCCTCTCACCCTCCCATTCCCTCACTCATTCCTTACCTATCACCCTCTTCCGCTCACTCCCTTCATTCTCCCCAAGTGACAGACGCACATACTTTTCGATCGGTCTTACATTCCGCATCCTCGGAAGCGACAGGCGCGCGACCGAAATACGCGCCTGGGACCAACCCACCTTTTCCTCCCCCTCTCTTCTCCTCGTTCATCTCTCCTCTCTCGTATCCCATTCGCCTAACAACAAAAATCCCTCCATTATGATCAAACGTTCCCAAGTAAACCCGTCGTAATC
>NC_091551.1:10231329-10246329 GCF_042767895.1 Penaeus vannamei
GGTTATCTTATTCAAGCGCAGCGGTGGTCTAATTAAGCGGTTGCCTCAGGTGTCTGCCCCGGGTATCGCCGGGTTGGGGGGGAGGTAGGTGGTAGATAGCAGGTGGTGGGTGGCGGGTGGTGGGTGGCGGGTGGCGGGTGGTGAGTAGTAGGGAGTGGGGGTGGGGGTGGGTAGCAGGTGGTGGGTAGCGGGTGGTGGGTTGCGGGTGGTGGGTAGCGGGTGGTGGGTGGTGTGTAGTGGGTAGTAGGTGGGTGGGTGGTGGGTAGCGGGTAGGTGGTGGATAGCGGGTGGTGTGAAGTGGGTGGTGGATGGAAGGTAGCAAGGGGTGGGTGATGGGTAGCAGGGGGTGGGTGGTGGGCAGTAAGGGGGTGGGTGGGTGGCAGTAGGGGGGTGGGTGGTGGGCAGTAGGGGGGTGGGTGGTGGGCAGTAGGGGGGTGGGGGTGGACAGCAGAGGGGTGGGGGTGGGGGGTGGGCAGCAGAGGGGTGGGGGTGGGTGGTGGGCAGTAGGGGGGTGAGTGGTGGGCAGTAGGGGGTGGGTGGTGGGTAGCGGGTGGGTGGTGGATGGTGGGTAGCGGGCTGTGGGTAGTAGGGGGTGGGTGGTGGGCAGTAGGGGGTGGGTGATGGGCAGTAGGGGATGGATGGTGGGCAGTAGGGGGTGGGTGGTGGGTAGCGGGTGGGTGGTGGATGGTGGGTAGTGGGTAGCGGGCTGTGGGTAGTAGGGGGTGGGTGGTGGGTAGTAGGGGGTAGGGGGTAGGGGGTGGGTGATGGGCATTAGGGGGTGGGTGGTGGGTAGTAGGCGGTGGGTGGTGGGTAGCGGGTGGTGTGATGTGGATGGTGGATAGAAGTGGGTGGGTGGTAGGTAGCAGGGGTAAATAGTGGATAGTGGTTGTGGGAGATGGGTAGCAGGTGGTGGGTGGTGGGTGGCGGGCAGTGGGTAGTGGGCAGTGGGCAGTGGGTAGAGGGTTGGAGTAGGGGATAGGGTTTAGGGGGTAGAGGGTTGGGGTAGGGTGTTGAGGGTAAGAGGATAGAAGGAAGACGGTAGAAGGCAGAGGGTGTAGGGTAGAGGGTAGAGGGTAGAGGGTAGAGGGTAGAGGGTAGAGGGTAGAGGGTAGAGGGTAGAGGGTAGAGGGTAGAGGGTGTAGGGTGTAGAGTGTAGTGGACTGTGGAGAGTGGATAGCGGTTAGAGGGACAGCAAAACGAAATGATTCAGGAGAGTCCGGCTGACGAACGGTGCGTGTGTCTTAAAAGATGCCACCACTAATACCCCCGCCATGTGATAAGGAGAAGGGTGCCCCGTTTTACACCAACCCCCGTCGGATCATCCAGAGGGTACTGCCGATTGTTGCAAGCGCCGATGTTTCCGAATAACGTGGCAGAAAACAACAGCCTCGATTCGGAAGACCCTTTGTCTGGAAACGCCAGACTTCAGAACGCACACACACAAAAAAATAATAACGAACTCTAAAAAAATCAGAACACATAACATGGCAACATAACAACGAACTCTAAAAAGAACTTCAGAACACATAGCATAGCAAAATAACAACGAACTCTAAAAAAAATCAGAACACAACACAGCAAAATAACGACAAACTCTACATAATGAAGCCCAAATCACGCTTGCCCTTCACCCCAAACCCAGAAGAGAGCATTTCATCCTCTTAAACCACATGTTCCTCCAAGAGAGGAATCGCACGCCCGATCCCCCGAGCGCCAGCAGCAGCGGAGGCCGTCAGGTGGGCGTCTCTGGGCCCTCAGCGGCGGAGGCGAGCGCTCTGTCCTCCGAGGCGAATCCGGTCCGTCTCTGCGGGGGAGGGACGGGATTCTTCGGGCGGCGCCGCGGACTGGTTTCAAGGGTCGCCCCCACCAGGAGTCCCGTCCTCGAGCTGCTAAAATCCTAGTACACGAGCTAGTCATAAAACCACAACTAGTAAAGTGTGCATGGAATTGCAAAACCATAGCTAGTAGAGTATACACGATCTATCAATATCCCACCTAGTAGAGTGGACACCTTCCTAGCAAAAGCCCTAGCTAGTAAAGTGACCGAGATGCCAAACTCCTAGTTAACAAAGCCATACACTAATAACAAAAACCCTACTCTGTAAACTGGACGACGTAGCACATCCCCTCCTCGTAAGCCATACCCGAGCGAGCCCTACACCGCCCACCACACAACGCCCCCACGAAACACGGACCCAGCGCGCCCCCGACACCGCCGCCTCCGCCACCGCCGTCGTGCGTTCCAGCCGCCCGCCCTTGGGCCTCGCCCCCCGGCCCTCGCCATAACAGGGTCTCTGCCCCGTCCCCCGCCGCGAGGACTACCCCGGTGTCATCATTAACCCTAACCCTCCCACATACATACAAATTACGCTTCTCGGTCCTTTCGTCTCGTGTCTGCCATCCGTCTCGCTCCAACTTTTTCAACACTCGCCACTACCCGGAGATGGAAGAAAAACCCAGCATCCACAGAGCCATTTTCTCAATTCTTTCGTTCGGTTGAGATATTCTCGTTCTCATACCGTGTCACTGCTTAAGGTATTCTCAAACACGAGAGCGATATATGCGGTATACACTCCGTATGTGTATATATATGTGTAGGTGTATTGTATGTGTATCTGTATGCTTACGTGTGCGTGTGCGTGTGCGTGTGCGTATACGTGTGAGTGTGCATGTGCGTGCGTGTGTATGTGCGTGCGTGTGCATACGTGTGTACATGCGTGTTTGTTTTTTTTCTTGAGAGTGAGAGGAAAAAAGAGTGGGAGACTATGTAGACGGCTTGGATGAAGAATTAAACTGTAAAGAGGGCGATAAAAGGGATAAAAGGGAGGGAGGGAAAGAAAGAGAGACAGACAGAAGAAGGTAGATAAAGAGCAAAAAGGAAGAGGGTGAGGGAGAGGACAAGAGAAAGGGGGAAGGAGAAAGAGAGGCAAAGGGAGAGGAAGAGGGAAAGGGGCAAGTAGAGCAGAGAGACCAGAGCGTACAGACGAGAGAAGGTAAGAGGGATGGGGAGGAGAGGAAAGAAGAGAGAATAATAGATGGAATAAGAGGATTGGAGAGGAGAAAGAGAAGGGGAAGGGGGAAGGAAAGGGAGTTGGGAAAGGGGGGGAGAGGGGGAGAGGGAAAGAGGAAGAGAGGGAGGGAGGAAAAGAAGGAGGGATGGAGGAAGGACGGGGGAAGTGAAAGGGAGTAGGAAGGTAAAGAGAGAGAAATGAGAAAGAAAAGACAGTGGAAAAAAAGAGCCAGGAAGTAGAAAAATAATTCATAAATGCCAATATAGATGTGCTTCTATCCCCCTCCCTCCCTCCCTCCTCTCTCTCTCTCCGTCCCTCTCGCGCTCTCTCCGTCCCTCTCGCGCTCTCTCCGTCCCTCTCGCGCTCTCTCCGTCCCTCTCGCGCTCTCTCCGTCCCTCTCGTGCTCTCTCCGTCCCTCTCGCGCTCTCTCCGTCCCTCTCGCGCTCTCTCCGTCCCTCTCGCGCTCTCTCCGTCCCTCTCGCGCTCTCTCCGTCCCTCTCGCGCTCTCTCCGTCCCTCTCGCGCTCTCTCCGTCCCTCCTCCTCTTTCTCCCTCCCTCCGTCCCTCTCTCTCCCTCTCTCCGTCCCTCTCTCTCCCTCCCTCCCTCCGTCCCTCTCTCTCCCTCTCTCTCTCTCCCTTTCCTTCCTTACCGCCCAACGTTACTCAGAACTGAAATAAAACGCACCAAGCAACTTTAAAATTTCCGTTCCCCTCAGTACGTTTTCCCAACCCGGTGCCCCGCCTAGGTCAGCGGAGTTTACTGTCCTTGACTTTTAACCGTCATTGCTTCGCCGTTTTCTATGACGTCGCAGTTCTCAATCACGAAAAAGCCGAGCATGCGCTGTAGATCACTGACAAACTTAGGCCCTCTGGATTATTTATCGGCCTACACGAGGAAAATGTCCGAAACGGGATAAATCACGCGCCGCCCTTAGCCCGAGCCGAGTGCCATGCATTGCAGAGTGCAACGACAGGTAGCAACGGCGTGTCCAGGCTTTTTTCTGATCCGGTGGCCATGATTTATGCAGGGATGGCACGTAGCACAAGCGAATTACTTGCACACACACAAATATACAAAAACGCACACAAGCGCACGCACGCACATACATACATACATACATACATACATACACACACGCACACGCACACACACACACACGCACACACACACGCACACGCACACGCACACGCACGCACACACACACACACACACACATATTCACACACACACATATTCACACACACACACACACACACACACACACACACACACACACACACACACACACACACACACACACACACACACACACACACACACACACACATACACATACACATACACATACACATACACATACACATACACACACACATACACACACACACAATCACACACAATCACACACACACGCGGGCGAATCGAGATAGCCCTAACTTAAATTCCCCAGCGCCCATGCCTGCCTGCATTACTGACTCCCACGCCCCGCCTCCCACTGGGTCGAGCGCCAGTCACAGCCAGTCACCTGGGATGGCCGGGCGGACTCCCAGGGTGGCACGTCCCCGCCGGGCAGATCATCATGACGCACATGGCAATCACAGTTGTCATGGAGAAGGAGGGCGCGCACCGAAGGCCGGCGCAGGCAGCGTTCCATGAGGACGCTTCTTAAGCGACTGAAAAACCTTTTCCAGGGATGTGCGGGAGCGGCCGGGCATGTCTCAAAGTTTAAATACACACATACACGCATCGAGCAATTTCTCGCCTTCCCGATGCACAAGTCACGTCCATATTAAAAGAAACAATACAGGACCCATCGACGTCTGGTGAATCTCTTCATTTATTCATACAGTATACCTTCTCTCGCTGGATCGCGTGGAACTGTCGACGTGCGTGCGTGCGTGCGTGCGTGTGTACCTCTCCTTCCCTTGACCTCTGTGTGTGTGTGTGTGTGTGTGTGTGTGTGTGTGTGTGTGTGTGTGTGTGTGTGTGTGTGTGTGTGTGTGTGTGTGTGTGTGTGTGTGTGTGTGTGTGTGTGTGTGTGTGTGTGTGTGTGTGTGTGTGTGTGTGTGTGTGTGTGTGTGTGTGTGTGTGTGTGTGTGTGTGTGTGTGTGTGTGTGCGTGCGCGTGCGCGTGCGCGTGCGCGTGCGTGTGCGTGTGTGTGTGCGCGTGTGCGTGTGTGTGTGCGCGTGTGCGTGTATGTGCGCGTATGCGTGCGCGTGTGCGTGCGTGTGTGCGCGCCTGGGCGGATCGGGACCCGCGTACACTTCTCGATTACAAGTACAACGTCGAATTCCTAACCCCAACTCCTGCAGTTGCTCTGGCGACATAGATCGCCGGCGAAGGGTGGTGACACGACACGTGAGCAACCGATTTTTTTTTCTACATCCTCTGACACTTACGCCACGAATCATCCAGTCTTGTTAATGCCATGAATAAGACGACACTGGATATTTTACGAAAATAATGACATATTTCTGCACACAACCATCGCCTCGCTCCTGGCCACGAAATGTTTTCCTAATGCTAAGAGTCTGAGGCTTTGCCGGCGACCACGAGCCACCCCTACCTTACTTTTACTTTCCCGAAAATCTTCAAGTACGACGGCGATTTACACACATTTCATTTATTGCCGACGACACGAGAGTACGGGTGTCGTATTTACTGCCGATGGGGTGCTTATAGCATTAATCGACATAACAAGACCCAGTCGCCTACAAATTACTAGGAAAAGACCTCCGAAATGAAGAAAAAAGGCATCTTACTGCCTCAGTCTCCACCTCTGAAACATAGGTGGGTGGGGGGAGTTATGCACATGTGTGTGTGGGGGGGGGGTGCGTGTGTGACAGGGGGGGTGCGTGTGTGGGGGGGGGGGGCGTGTGCGTGTGTGTGTGTGGGGGGGGGTACGTGCATGTTTGAGCGTGTGTGTGTGTGTGTGTGTGTGTGTGTGTGTGTGTGTGTGTGTGTGTGTGTGTGTGTGTGTGTGTGTGTGTGTGTGTGTGTGTGTGTGTGTGTGTGTGTGTGTGTGTTTATATATATACGTATGTATAAGTATATGCGCGCGTGTGTGTGGACGTGCACGTGCGTGTGCGTAAGCGTCAGCGTCTGAGTCTGCGTCTGCGTCTGCGTAAGCGTCTGCGTCTGCGCGCGCGCATTTCAATATAATTTTTCTTTATTTCTTATTTTCTTCTATACATAAAACCGAAAAGTTAATACCAAATCCCTCGCACTGTCCCTTGAAACACTAATATCAGTGCAATTTACGACTGACGTTTTATATACATTTATCTTTAATTAAAAGGTACCTTAATGTGTTTTCAGTTAGGAATAAAGTTTTAAACACAAGTAGTGATAATAAATGTATGTTCAACAAAATATGTTCAAATATAAACATGAGTAATATAAACCATTCACCTGTTATTAAAAATAAAACAAATATTTGGACAAATGGATAGTCACAAATACGTTTTTTTTCTCATAGTCTATTTGCTTCATGCCTTACGTGAAGCCTATATAATATGCTGAGAAACCATATAGGCTTGTATGGTTTCAAAAACTACTGATTCCATAAATATCTGTAACAATGTTCTTCCTATTTTCCTTCAATCCAACAATTCATCTTTTTTAGTATCACAGAGTAAACAACTCAGTTCTACTGTGTGACTGGTTTGAGAAACAAACAAGCAAGTACACGTTCTTCTGCCAATGTCATTTGATTAGTGACAATAAATTGTGAGGGGAGTTCTAACTTACAAAAAGTATCAGCCATTATCACCTACTGATTAACCAAAGATGTACATATAACCTGTCAGGATCGGGACTGACAGACATCAATACAATTCATCAAGGGAAAATTGTAAAGATGCTCTAATATTGCGAGTTGGTGAAGATAAATCCATTAGGTTATCCAAATAGCACTTTCTCCTAAAGCAGTACAATATGCAGCAAAAACTTTGAGTGTAGTTTTTTATCAATACTTAAAATTGCATTACAAACTTTGTAAAATGTCATGTGGGATGTCATGTACTACAAGTCATGACCTATCAGTAAAAATAAAACTGTCTCTGAAACCAATAATGGAGATGATCTAATTACAAGAGTTTCTAGAGCATAAATATGCAACAGGTTGTTAAGTCAATCATCCTGTCATTACACTTTTAATAGCCAATATAATATAAAATGAAAAAATTACTAGGTTTTCACACACTACCAACCACAGGGATATTTAGCATCTTTGATGAAAAGCTGCTGTCTCTGAAAAGTCAATTTCCTTTCCTTTAATCTTTAACCTTAAAGCATTACAATATTTTGAATATAAGATAACCATCACATCTTCTGCTTTGACATCCCACTACAGAAATAACAACCAACAGACTAATATGCATAGCAAGGAACGCTTTCCAACAGGCAGCCAACTGTTGGGAGTAGAGTTAAGAATACCAGTACACAAACTATACAAATCATAATACCTACATGGCCTAAACATAAAAGGATATAAATAAAAATAACCAAAGGTACTGAAGACTAAAGATGCCTAGGCTACATATAATAGACCTACAAACAATTTCTTAACTGCTAAGAAATTATACAGTCAAAATACTGCACTAGAATATCCAAAGAACACCTAACAAAGGTAAGGTTTACTCTTTTCCCTGATTTTCAGATTTTTGAAAGTTTAATTCCTATTAGTCATGTTAATAACATTATAATAATTATAATGTCTATAACAATAATTACACGACTGATATTGATTTGCATTTTAAAGATAAAATTTTTATTGAAAACTCAAGGAAAGGGTCAGTCTACTAATTGACTCCTTGGTGGCTGAGCCGCTGTGGAGCCATCTATCAAAACAACAGTGAACATTACGTTTTCCTGGCAGCATTGGATTAAGGAAAAGTCTTGGTCAATGAAGAACATCAAATATCACTAACTTCTCATATCAGAAAAAAATCAAAAGAAAACAGCCTCTCCCAAAAAGGAAAAGAAAATAAATGTATGGAAATCAATATAATTTTCAAAAATACTCAAATTTTAATTGTATCTTCTCAAACATTTTATTTACAAGTCTGCTGCACATGTATTGTGCTAAAAACAGGAAATATATGCCTTTCTCTGTCACAGAAGCAAGTTCTGTCATAAAATTCTCATAATATCAATTTGTAAATGAATAATGCTTTCACCTAAATCAAGGTCTAGAGTTCTTGATACAGACTACAGAAAAATTAAGAGAATCACTGGTCAAATATGCTTCTTACTACAATTTCCATACCTGTCAGCAAAGGCAAAGGCCAGCAAACCACCACTTATACTGCATTATGCATAGATGGAACTTGTACACTTTCCTCACAACCTACTGTCGAATAAGAAACCAATTCAAACTGTAATTCACCATAACATATGTAGTGCAAGTTTGTGTAGAGGCCAAAATAATCACTCAAAAACATCCCGTAATTAGACTGGACTTCAGATCATAGGCCTTCCATTATAATTCACAGAAACTTTCAAGTACTTCTTGATAAAATGCAGATATTGTAACTAAGTTCAGTATCTATCACACTAGCACAATTTAAAGCAATTTTCATTTGCAATCCAGTGTCTACTATCATGGTCTGCCACTGTGCACCTACAATATTGTAAGGATACCAAGAGCTTTTCATCTGGTAAAAACATAGACATGCCAAGATAGGTTAGCTTTTGCCTGTTTTATCTGTTTTATATATATATATATATATATATATATATATATATATATATATATATATATATATATATATATATATATATATATATATATATATATCATGAATTTTGGACTTCATATATGCAGAATATAGTGCAAAAATATCCAGAGGCATACTATGAGTAGTAGTGCCAGAAAATAAACCAGGCATGAACCAAAAGGTCCACCTTTCCACCTTCAAAGCATGTGCAACTGTCCAGCAACAAAGATATGACAATTACAACTCCTTTATATGCTTCTTTTTATTTCATTTTAATGTAACTGTTTTGAATAAATACTGTTCCTTTGGAAAAGAAAAAGCCACTCTGAAAGTGACATCCTATAACATAATGCCTAGATCTTCAGTCACTCCAAGATGACAGCTCAAATTCAGAAACACTTGGGTCACCTTAGACGAAGAGCCGGACCTGCATCTTGTTCCCATCAGCCAATCACCGTTGGCTACAGTGCAAAACACCTTAAGGTGATCGGCTGACTGGTGCAAGATGGCAGTCTGGCTCCCCATCTAAGGTGTCACAAGTGTCTGAATATGAGCATAAGTCCCAGTATGCCATGTAGGGCTACGCCTACTCTAAGTTGTGTGTGCTAAAAAGCTGTTCACATATTTGGTCCTAACTGGTGTCACTAGGAAGACACAGGCTCTCCAAAGTAAGCCTAGACTCTTTTTAGCTCCAATACCCAAACAATCATTTATGTTACAGAGAAGAAAATAGAGAATAGGGTTAATCTATGTTTCAAAGTTTTCAATTTTTTGGTAATTCCTTACACACGGATGCAATTGCCAAAGACAAAGTCCCTATCTGCACATCACAAAATTTACTTAACAATCTCAAGATATGGTGTGCCCTTCAGAAACTACCCGAAGGAAGGAATGATAGAGACTCTGCCTCCTCAACCCCCCCCCTATCAACAAACAATGTTTTCACCTCGGTATGCACAGCAAGATAGAGCTGAAACTCAAGAGCACAAATAGGACTTTATTTGTAGCATTACCATTCGTGTTTGTAGATAATTTCCTGTACTGACTACTGCAACTTTTAATCCTCTATAACAGTGTTGTCCAAACTGGGGTCTGCCTACCCCTGGGGGTACACAACATGGATCATAAGGGTACGTGAATAAACAAGGAACACATATATTCAAGCATTTTGTTATTAAAAAATCTTTTTAAATTTTGTATCAAATTCAAATTTATTGACCAACACTCCTGCAATGCAGTCTTTTCATAATTAGTATATTATTTGCATTATCCTTAATAAAAGTTTGTTTACCTATGGCATACGGGGGTGGGGGTGGGGGGTACATAACAGTGCAAGAAGCTAATAAAGGGTACATTAGGCAAAAATGTTTGGACAACACTGCTCTATAAGATTATCATTTTCACTTTGCCCTAGCATTAATGCACCCATACTGAAAAGATCAACCAAATTTTTTTTCTAGCAACTGACTCCACATACCACCAACACCTGATTTGGTATGGCATCGGGAGATCCCATCTTGGGTGGTTTAAACATGTACGTTTGAGAAAGAGCAATTTACTAAAAAAATTATTACTGGATATTTATTGTGGATATTGGCAATAACTCCTGAAAACTATCTCTAAACTGATGGGCCAATCATAGGCTTCTTGCTATCAAACTATCAATGGCAATCCCCTCATTTGGTAAAGATATGTGCCTGATTATTGTATACATTCTAGTGAGAGATATAAAAAAATTAATGATATATACCCATGATGCTCTACCTCATAAGTTTATCATCAAATAAGGACCAGCTCAAGCTTTGTCCAAGCAGAATATATGAGGAAAAATTTTGTTGACCTTATTACTATTGGACCTTAAGGCATAAAGGCAACTAAAATCAGTATATGCTATGCAGGTGAGAAAACTGTACAAATATCTCAGTCAACAGTGTTATTCTCCATCACATAAATGAAACATATTTTATATGATCTGTCACCCCTCCTAAGCCAAAACCCTGAAGGTATGACAGGAAATGAACAACGGGTTCATTTTAATCACATCACACAACATGACCAATTCTAAATCTTGCAAATGAAAGGCATGTTATCATAAACAACACAAAAACCATAGCTATGGCATATGTAACAAGATTACTTTGAAGACTTTTAAGATCAAAAACAATTCCTTCACTAAGACAGACAAGTGAAAATATGTAATTTCTGCGGTAGTGTACACTAAAACTATGTAAGAAAATATAAAAGCCCAAAAAATACTAATTCAGTAAACGAAATTTAAACTACAATCCAGTTCTTCCTAGGCCTAACAACGAATACAATACCAATGCACACACCGTTAGGATCTGCAATATAAGTTTTTTCCTTCTGCTATTTCGCTTAAATTGGGAAACAATAACACCCTCATAACTAAAGACACAAAAATCAAAACCTTTCCATCTGCTGGATTCTGTGGCACTCAAAACTGCTACTTACTCGGCGCCATGAACGAGAAGGTCGGGCCGTCGTCTGTTGCAGGGCAGGCAGGGACAAGGTCACGTAGTCCCTCCGTTCTTCTATTACTCCTCCTGAAAACATCATTAAATCATCACAGTCCAGGCGTTCTCAGAGTGATTTCTCTTCCGTTAAACCGCAGAGCGAAGGGCACGACTCCCTCACACGAGCATCTGCGGACGACAACACTCTCAGCCTCGCTATAGACGAAGTAAGGTTTTGTTTACGATCGACTCGGGACGAAAGACTTGTGAAATGAGGATCAACCGGGTCCGGATCCCTTGTGGTATCGCTCTTTTAGGGTCGGTGATGCCACATAACGGATAGTTAGGCTTTACGGGGAAACTTCTTAACAGCTAGTTTGCCATTTTATTACTTATGTTTCTCGCTTGTATTTCTCCATCTGTCAAGTTGTTGTGAACATCGCATCCGACACATTTCCCCTTAGTTTATCCGCGAGATGTGAAGACATTTGCACACCATTGTTGAATTTCCCTTACGTTTATTATTATCTTTTTTTTACAGTAGATCGCATATTTTACGCATTTGATTCGGTACATTTGGTTTATGCATAAATTTGCGCCAAGGTTAATTTTTCTCCCTGATATTACTGTTTCTATATTTATATCGCGCACTGTAAACACGCTGCAGAAAATGATAAATTGATAGCGGTTTACCTGACTCTGTGGTGTGTGAACGAGGCTGTACAATGTATTCGTGCAAAGCGCACACGCCCATAGCTACTATTGTAAGCAGTTCTTGCGACGATAATGCTTATGTATGGTAACAAAAACTGTAGCAGTGAGGGTGGTGTTGGCGGTGATATCCACCATCGTCGTCGTCGTCATCATCATCGTCATCATCATCATCATCATCATAAATGTGATGATTTAATAAATAAAGGTGAATGTGATGATAATGAGGGTAATGGAATATGTTGAGGTTAATAGTGGATTATAGTTATCATTATTAATGTTATCAGCATTGTTAATATTGCATTTGTTGTTATCCTTAATCCGATGAGTATTATCATGATCTTTGTTATTATTCTTATTATCACTGTTGATCTTATTCATAAGATCAACATAAGATAAGCAGCGCGTATCAGTATAGCTAAGAATATTTGTAAAATAGTACCGTGCTGTACAGTGTTGTATATTCAAAATGTCTAACAAAAATATATTAGAATTGTAGTGAACGTCAGAACAGCGCTAATGTGTCGCCACACCTGATCTATTAGACATAATTACTGGACCAAAATATATGAAGTTAATAATAAACTTCAACTGATGCATCACTGTTTGAATTCTCTATAGGATTTCTGTTCTTCACTTCTTGGACTACCGTATCAGAGACGACATTGGCAACCATGTCTTATAAATAGCTATAAATGTAGCCCGATTAAGAGTCATCATTACTGGAGATGTCCAGTCTTGGCATGACCGTGTGCAGCAAAGGCTATGTGCGTATGTAGTCTTTGGTGTGCAGACTGAAGTCGAATGACAAGCGGTCGGTTTGTTAAAATTGTGCGGGGCCCGACCCGATGAATATTCGTATATTTACCATGTATGAATAAAGAAATAAATGCATATTTGTCAGTCTAGGTATTTATATCAACCGGGCGGATAGATAAATGTATATCTATCAGATAGATAAATATATGTACATTTATTTTGGGGTATTTGCATCTCCGTATTAAGAATATTCATTGGGTCTGATCTCGCAAAGTTTTATCAAACCGTCTGTTCCTCAGGACTTACAGGTTAATACCTTCATGAATTATGATAGAATGAGTGTGATAGGTATCCTACTTTATACCTTCAAGATTTTATTCAATGGTTGAAAACTAAAAACAAAACGAAACAAAAAGAGTTTATATACAGTAAAGTGTAATATCCAACAATTTTTATCTAAGACAAAATAACAGGATTTTCAGAGCTTGCACCCTCACTTCCAATTCCTGTCAAATTCACTAATAGACCCGAAGCATCATTGTGGTAACTGTCGATATACAAACACGATTTTGCCATATTGTGTCTTTGACATTACTTGTGTCATTATCATTATCAGTTTTCATCGTCTCCTCAGCTGTGCATGTGAGTCTTGTTTTTCCTTGTGATACGATTGGAGGTCAGCCATTTCAAGCCTCGAAGAGAGACGACTTGTATGGGAGAAAGAATTTGATAGCAAGTGCAGTGGCAAAATCCGCTTTCAATTTTAGCTTAAACCATAGACGGAATGTACCGATGCCTTATTTCCTAAAGGCCTTCTTACGGTCCAGCGAATGTAGAAAAGGTGAATGTCATCATTAATACGGCTGGTCCAGCGAATCACAACTGGAAGTGTCTTAAATTACACTGGAAAGGGGAGGCTTAGCTCAACCGATTTCAGACCATGGACAATGTTCCCCAGTTTGAGTTGAACATTCGGACCAAAAGAATCCGAAAGAAAAACATGAGGTTCGTCGTGTTGACGCTCCATAACAGACATCTGAGAAAAACTGTATTTCTCATGTTCCTTCTAAAGGGAATCCATTATGCAGTAGAATCCCGGACACAATTAATAAGCATGGGAAATAGAAAAGAAAATAACAAAAGCAGACGATTAAAAAAGTGGGACACTGAGCTTCAACTGCACACTAAAAAGTCTGTTTCTGAAACAGTAGAAAAAGTGACATCACAAAAATGTTTAGGAGACAAAACAAGAAAACTTGCTTTCGTGCGTATTCATACCTTTTCATACAATTGTGGAAGGGTTAATTACAACACTTTCAATGATAGTCTATCAGTACCTAAGGAAATGCGTGGCTCTGCAGCATTACAGTAGAAACTCCTGTTCAGACAAGTTTTTTTTCCCCTTAAGGTGTTCGCAGCCTTTGGCCTAGTACGTGCTAATTCACCGAAGAGCGGTTCTGAATCCTCTGCAAGAGTTCCTGTTGCCTTATATTCCGTTGTGTAACGCTCATGTCTAAGACCTAAGACAGCTGTGGTGTGACATAACCTTCCTTGCAATGTCTGGAGTTCCTTTCCTCAGGCTTTTTCGTCTTTCGAGTTTCTGTGCGAGTGTATTTTATATCAACAGAGTTAATGAAAGATATTCTCTTCTCTTGAAACCCAAGACTCAGGCTGGTCAAGAATGCGAGGTAAAGTAAGCGAGGCGGAGTCTAAATATTCATCTGGGAACACTTAAAAGTTTGTGCTTCCCTAACATTTCCAAGAAACGCGTGCATGGAAGACTCCTTTTCGTAGCCTATGTAGCCTACCATGAAGAAATATAACCAGATGAACCGTATTCATGTTGACATGTAGAAAGGTATGAATAAAAATGGATATCTGCACAATACAAAAGACGTATTTGATCGGTTTCCAATAAATCTTCGTCAGAAATACATGATTTCTGACGAAGATATATTTGAAACCGGTCAAATACATCTCTTGTATTATGAAGATATTCATTTTCATTCATAACTTTCTACATATAACCAGTTCTTATGTTCAGATAATTTATGCACGGTAGAGTGAATAATTCCATGAATTAATTCCACGTAGTTTTCAATTCATGTTAATTGCTTAAGAACATCCTGCAGATGACATAGAAGAGTAAGAAACAAGAGCATATAGATGGCTTTGCTAGTGAGTACTATTGATCAACCCTTAATCGGACCGAAAGAACGAGCTCAAAGCAGATTTAGAAACCATTAATTTTTCTCCTGGCAAAGGAAGGTACACATTTATATAGACACTCGACCAGCCCAGCCTTCATTTTGTGTGCAATTATAT
>NC_091551.1:10248829-10251329 GCF_042767895.1 Penaeus vannamei
AACCAACCGAAAAAAACGAGAAAGTTGGGGGAAGGGTAATTGTTTGTAATACGTCCGCCTAACGGATCGCGACGATTTTAGTATCGTTAGATTCGTCTGACTGTCTAATTTCAAAATATATTGAAATTATTGAGCAGAAATCCCCCAAACCCCCCCATTATTGGCCCCGATAGCAGGGGCAAAATAGAAATGATATGCACAGATTCAGTAACTATATTGTTTAATGCAAGGGGTTGTGCTCCTGCTCAGGGAAACAAAGAATCCTCCACATATTCATGGCAGGACAGAGTGTCAGGCAGACTTGGCAATGCTGCGCTCACATGGTGGTCATGCGCTAGTGCCTGCTGTGAATACAAGGAGGATTCTTTGTTATTTTGGGCAGGGGTTGTGGGTGGCAGGTTGCAGGGGGCACAGGCCCCTGCATCAAACAATATAGTGACTGATTCTGTGTATATCATTTACAATTTACCCAAGAATGTGGGGGTTGGGGGGTGGCTTTCGTGCAATAAAACCATATTTGTAGACACTGAGAGGAATTAAACAATACCAAAATTGTCACAATCCATTTGGTGGATGTATTCCAAAAAAATTACCAAAACTATATGAATATAAGATCAGAGTAGTAACAACCCAAGAAAGAAGTTTTCATCCTTATTCAATATTATATTACTGATGTATAATTTTTAAACAGTTGTGATTGTCTTTACTTTTAGTCTTTTGTATGATAATTCCATAGAATTTGCTAGCACGTGTTTTAAAAGGACGATGTGTTTTTCAAAGTTGTTAGTATAGAACTATTTGGAGGCCGTTACTTGATATGAACATTGATATGATGCTAATACAAGTAATGAAAAAATGTTGGCACGAGCATCTTACAAATTGTAAAGGTAGTATTAAAGACCATTATGAAAGTCTTGATAACTAGAATTATTTTGGTATTTTGACATTATGTTGAAAAAACTAAAACCCAGTGAGGTTGATAGCCATGTGTCTTTATATATTAAAATGATATTTGAAATCAGCTATTTTACAATTATATTTAAGATGCAATGGTTTATAATGAATCTAATTGGTTCTTAGATTTCACTTGAATTACCATTTTTGGAACTTTGCATGAGTCATTTGTAATATTAAGCAAAGGCAAAACGAAAAAATATTATTTAATCTTTACGGTATGGATGCACTAAGCTAGGGCAAATTGAAGTTGCAGTTGTCAGTACAAGAAGTAATATGACATGAATGGTAACTACAATTAAAGGTAAAAGATTACAGAAAGCACCACTCACAGCCTAAGTCCACTCTGCTGAAGGGTTACAATACTTGTCGGAGAATATTGAGGGCCAGAGTCCTCCCATCAATCCTCCCCTTGGACAGTGCCCAAAGGGCATACCCAGTCATGGCAACATAGATTGTTGAAGAAATTTTTAATATAGAGTTAGTTACATAGCGTCTGTACTGTAAAATATCAATTAAGAAATTTTATGTTTATATGATTTTGTGAAAAATTTTTATTTCTTAATATATAGAAGATAATCTAGGTGTCTTATAAATACAGCAGGATATATAAATGTATAGATGACAGTCACATTGGTTTTCTGATCAGTACTTCTCAAAATTATATTGTTTGTCTTCTAGTGGCAACCTACTGGTGTCAGTAATGGAAGGCCAGCAATTTCAAATTAACCTGATGCTATAGTGGTGATTGCTGTTACCTATTTGATTTTACACTCCAGCAAAGGCTAACCAACCAACACTTTATTTTGACGAGATAGAGTTTAGACTACTTCCTTATTTGGTCATAAATTTTCAAGAAGTTCTACAACCACAGATGATTGTTGGTTGTTGCTAGAGCACTGACAGTTGCAAAGGCCACATTTACCAGTTACCTGTTGTAGATGCACAGGTATCTAAATGTATAACTACTGTAGCAGCATTCCCAAACTCTTCTATGTGTTTGTTAGCCAGTTATGTATGAATTATATTACAATGTCATGTCTTTGACTAAAACTTTTTGATGCTAGATTATCCCTTTGTCTTTTTTGTCTATGTTATATGGTTTGAAGAATGTGATTATCACATTTAGTTATTTCAGATTTAATGGATTGATTTTCTTTTTTATTTATTTATTTTTTTTAAACTCCTTTGTTTATATACAAATAAACTTTTCTTCTGTAGACTACTAATGTTTCATTCTTGCTTCCAACAGAAATATGGCTGAAGCCAAAGCAAAGGAAGATTATGTACATGTCAGCAAGAAGATGCGAACAGATGTCTGCAGTAATGCAATCGACAGCACTACAGACAAGAATTGTGATTCAGACCAGTCAGGAGACAGAGATAATCTTTTCAAGACATTTGAAAACTTTGAAGTACAACGTGTATTAAGTAACTCTGAGGATCACAAAAGTATTGCTGTTGTTGGCAACCTGAAAGGAAAGGAAGGAAATGCTGTAGTCATGTTGAAGGTAATTTTTTTTGTATCAAATAAAGCGTATATGTT
>NC_091551.1:10256329-10258829 GCF_042767895.1 Penaeus vannamei
AGAACTTGGCTTCATCCTCTTACCAGACATGAAGTGGACTGGAGAGCAGATGGAGGATCTGTATCTTCAGGCTATTGTTCGCAGAAGGGACCTGACAAGCATCCGTGACCTTAGAGGCAACCACATTCCTTTACTAAAGAATATTATGAAGAAAGGAACAGTAAGCAGGGTTTTTGTGTGTGCATGTGTGTGTGAGTGAATAAGCCTAGATTGCTATGCTATGTACAAGTGTTATGTAGAATTTATGATGATAGGGTTAGTGAGACCTGCTCTCTTTTTAACCATTTCAAGTGGTTAAAAATGACCAGGCCAGCCCTAAATATTGTAAATTCACCCAGATTACACTTTATCATTACAACTAAACTACTAGTGCAAACATAGGAGTGTATATCAGTATAAAATACTATTTCAGTATGTTACTTGATACAGGAAGCAGCAGCTTGTTGAGTGAAAGTGGTAAAACACATGGTCTAGTCACTTGGTAGATTGGCAATGGCTGTGTCTTAGTCATTGACTGCCAGTTTGGTGATCTGGACAGCTAGTAGGATATTTATTTTGTCCCCCCCCCCCCTGAAATTCTTTTATTGTGTCCAACTTTTTTTTTAGGTTTGTTGAAATGTAACTGTAGGGGACTTTGCTAATGTATTAGTTTCAAAACTTTGTTCATGCAAGAATGAACTTTTGTATCAAAGGATTTTTTTCTTTCTTTTCCAAAAAAAGTACTGTTTGTTGGGACTGTCAGCAGCAGTCCAAGTTATTTAAGATTTAAATTTTTCTTATATGTGAAACACCACTCTATTCCACAGGAAGCTATAATGGAGAAGTATGGAATTCCAGCACACAAGCTCCGTATATATGTCCACTACCTGCCAACATTCTACCATCTCCATGTTCATTTCACTGCCCTCTCATTTGATGCTCCAGGTATACATGTGCACCCTGTTTGATTTCTTCCTTTGGTTTCTGAAGTGCTTCCTGGTTTGTAATTGTAGACGGCAATCATGACAATTCTCTCCAGGACAGACATTTTTTTTATTGAAAATGTATACATCCAGTAAATAGAAATGGGAAGACCACACTTTATTAAGGTGGGATTTGTTTTTTATTTGTATCATTTGTATAATCCTAAAAGGCTTCATTTTCCATTTCTGGATTCAGTATTCATAGAGATCAATTGATGTTATTGTTCTTATTGGTGTATAAAAACAATTTAAAACCAGATACTATGTTATAGTTTGCACACACTCGTAGAATGGATGGTCAGATTAGTGTTGGCTGTATTCATAATGAACCTTTCAGTTAGCATATAGATGTGGTCACAGATTATGAAATCCTTTGAGTCATTTTGATTTTATTGATTTTTATATTTTAGAATTGATTACTTATTTTTCAAAACATAAGCAAGATCAAGAGGATGAAAGAGGAAGAGAGAGAGTGCATGCAAATCATACAAAATCCCGTTCAGGATTTTGTAAGTTAGGAGAGAATTACTGTCTTACCCTCTCACACCAAGTGAAGAGTTGAAACCCCACCACAGAATGCACAATGATATATAAAGGAATATCATTCAAATTTCAAAAGATCATATATTTAGCATCTTGAACATCCAAAAATTACCAAATCTATAATTTCAAACTAACATGATTCTCCATTTTCCTGGGAAAATTTATGCAACATTTAATGCAAGAGACATCATGCTCCTCCAAGAACACACATACAAGGGGAAGATAATGTGGTGGGGTGGTGAGGGTCCCCAAAATAGGCATGAACTTTGGGCAGAATGACATAATAGGTTCGGATGCAAATTACATATCTTGTGAATGTTATGTTGAAAGTATTCCCATAAATAATGAATTATAGAGAGAAGTAATTTCTGCAGGCATACATTCAAAATATGTTATGTGCAAGTGGAATGAGTAATTATCAGTTTATCCCCTTTATCTTGCCTAAACTAACTTAATGTTTTTTGTTTTTGTTTTTTTGCCCCAAAAAACATTTCATTTTTTTGCATTTGACACTAGGACTGTAATGCATATGTAAAATTACATTTATAGTTTGAAAATAGTTATTATTCCTTAAATGCAATAATGATTCAACCAAGTGATTTACTGCCTGTGATTTCAGGATATTATAGCGGAGTATTACTTTCAGTACATGTTTTATTTAATGACTTCCACAATACTTCTGTCATTTTATCATTCATAGTTATGTAGTTGCATTATTTCTTTGTGTTCCATCAAATTACATAGGAATATATCCATATATAAAGAAACTGTTTCTATGTAGTCTATCATACAAAAATAACTTGGTTCAATATAATCTTTACTTGCTTTGACAGGCACTTGGGTTGGAAAAGCAATTGCGCTTTCAACAGTGATCAGCAACTTAAACCTCCGGTCAGATCACTATGAGTTAGCTGAGCTGGCATTCATGTTAAAGGATAATCATCCCCTCCATGCAAAATTTGAAGAGAAAGGTAAGGTTTATAGCTCTGTAGTAG
>NC_091551.1:10278829-10291329 GCF_042767895.1 Penaeus vannamei
AAAAAAAACATTTGTTTGTGTGGATCAAATATCTGGTATTTTTGTCGTCGACTTTTACGTAACCGTTTTTCGTTTGATCATTTTTATATGTGAGCGGCACAGAAATTTCAACTCGTCGCTGGCAGAAGACAGCACGTGCAAGGCGGTTGCAAACTTAACGCGCATTAAGGCAAATAGATCAAGAGTGTTGCGCAAAACACTAGGGAGGAGTAGGGTCGTAGTGAGTGTCAAGGTTGTGGCAAGTGATAAGGCTATGGGGTTCTGTTGGAATTTGTGGGGAATGCGGGGATGGGTGGGTGGGTGGGTAGGCCACGTGCGTTGACGTAGGTCGAGCCGGATATGTAAAGTAGGTGATTGGCATCTCGGCTGCGTGTTGTGTAGGCCTATAATTGTATGCATTTTTTTTTTTGAGGAGGGAGGGTGTTCTATTTATAGTCCTGTTTTATGTTGTGAAAATCCTCTTCTACTTGTTTTCTTTTATCGTAGCATGAATTCGTTGAATATTTGGGAATTCTTGAAGCGGGGACACAAAGTTACGACCAAACAACGTATAACATGAATTCGATATATTCTCAGTCGAGAGCCCTGGAAGTGGACGCATTATTACCATACCTGTGTGCAGCATACCACATCCAAGGGGGCAGCTGTGTCAACACCGTCTTTGGGGCCGTTAAAACCTCAAGGTGTTCGACCCACTCGTCCGGATGCGCTCTCGCCTCCTGGATGCAGAGAGTCCGAACGAGTGGATGGCGAGGCGGCCATGACCAGCCAGCGCGCTCTGGAAATTCGTTAGGGATGGCGCATCCTTGAGGAGCCTCGCCACGACCACCGATCTTCTGTGGGGGCTGGCATGCCGTCGGTCCGTTGGAACTCACTGGAAATGTTGACTGGCCTTTATTTCGAACGAGAGAAAGGTGTGCTTAGTTCTGTGGCTGTTGTTTTTACAGTTAGAGATGGTATCTGGTCGAGAGCTTTACAGCAGCGGTGACGTACTTTCTATTTCTGCGGTAAGGTACTTCACTCGGACAGTTATATGGTATAAACACGAGTAGAAAACCCGGAAAGAAAGGACTATATTCATTCGTATTTCAAGCGCTAATTTGTATGATTTCAAGAAATAAAGTCCGTTTCTAAAAGTTGGTAGTTACTCGCATTCTACAGAAAAAATCAGGGCTGAGAGTCGGGTTAAAGGGCGAGTGATCGAAACCTCCATCACTTCCCAAGGTAAAATTGCAGGCAACCGGGGAAGGATTTGGCTCACGTGAAAAGTTCGCGAAGGCTACTTGCTCTGTGGGCACCGACTTTCCCTCAAGACGAGTCACGCGCGGCAGCCACGAGCTTTCCTGACCTGCTGTCGGTGACCTGCCGTGCTGCATGGGCCGGGGCGGGGTAGGGGGGGGGCGAAACAGGAGTGCAAGAGCCACGCATCAGCAGGCGGGCCTCGCGCCGACTTTGTGTGGTGGAGCATTTCCCGACACTGGTCCTTTGTTTCGAGGCAGCAAAGGGGCGCATAGAAGAAGAAAATTTTAAAACTTTTTGAATGAGCCTGATCTGTCCACGGCTGTGCGTTAAATCAAATGCTTATGATTTTTCTTGACCATTGGCCCTGATTTCATGAACTCAGAGAGTAATTTGTGCAGTACCTGTGATTTAGAACTCCACATTCGGTCTTTGTCTCCAAGGCCCTGAACTCCCTCCGACCGCAGGCCCCTGACGGACCTTCCTCCCCTGGAACGCCACATAAAAAGCCAATGATTACACATTCCCGACAGGCGCACGCATTCAGGTTATTAGATAATGGAGTAGTTCTCGGCGGGCAAACTGGTTCCTCGGTCACGCCAGCCCGCCCTCAGCGACGTAACCGAGGCGAGGGAGGAGGAGAGCACGAGGGGAAGAGAGGAGAACGCGAGGGAGAAAGAGGAACGGGTGAGAGGGAGGGGGAAAGGGGAAAAGGGAAGCGGGTGAGAGGGAGGGGAAAAGAGAAGCGGGTGAGAGGGAGGGAGGGGAGGAGAGGGGAAAAGAGAAGCGGGTGAGAGGGAGGGGAGGAGAGGGCGAGGGAGGAGAGAGGAAAAGAGGAGCGGGTGAGAGGGAGGGAGGGGAGGAGAGGGGAAAAGAGAAGCGGGTGAGAGGGAGGGGAGGAGAGCGCAAGGGGAAAAGAGGAGCGGGTGAGAGGGAGGGTGAGAGGTGAAAAGAGGAGCGGGTGAGAGGGAGGGGAGGAGAGCGCGAGGGGAAAAGAGAAGTGGGTGAGAGGGAGGGGTGGAAAGGGGAAAAAAGAAGCGGGTGGAAGGAAGGAAGGGAGGAAGGTGGACGGAGAGTAGAGTTCGATGGGGATTCGGATAGGGAGAGGATTTCCGAGACGCCCTGGAAATAGAAAAAAGTTGGAGAGGGAAGGGAGGAGGGCGAAGACAAGGAGGAGGGGGGGGGAGGGAGTCTTCAGGGATGTCGAAGAGGGTTTGGAAAGCACAAAGGGGCGAGGGGGCGGGCGAGGGGCGTGTGTGTGTGCGCGGCCGTCAGAAGGAGGGGGATGCGGGGAGGCTGTTGAAAGGAGTGCCGATGAGGAGGTTTCGCATAATTAACAAACACGTTTCTCCCGCGACCCCCTGTGCCGGGGATTGCAAACGGTGGAAACTACGGTGCAACTTGCAACGACGGAGAGAGGCCGTCGCTCCCGAAAGCGATTGATACATGGGGCGAAAGTTGCAAATGGCGAATTATGAACGGGCGATGGCTCTTAAAAGTTGAAATGAGAAATATCGGATGGGGAGTGTGTGTGTGTGTGTGTGTGTGTGTGTGTGTGTGTGTGTGTGTGTGTGTGTGTGTGTGTGTGTGTGTGTGTGTGTGTTTTTGTGTATATATATATGTGTGTGTGTGTGTGTGTGTGTGTGTGTGTGTGTGTGTGTGTGTGTGTGTGTGTGTGTGTGTGTGTGAAGAGAATTAACGGATTGACGGGTAGATCGCGGGCGTGGGCGAGGGCGTGATAAAGAGAAGGGGAAAGCTCCCGTTATCCAGAGGCTGTAGAAGGTTGAGGCTATTTTTTATGTAGTGTTGACTCTGTGATCGGGAAGATAAATTGGATTGGCTTAGTGCACACAAATTGAATAGTGTTCGTCCTACACGTTTTAATGGATGTTCAGGAATAGGATTAGATAATTTCGCGACTTTCTAGTAGTGAATGGACGAATGTGAATATATATAACCGTGGTAGTGAGCGATTGGTTAACGGTTTAATAACTGAGTGAGTGAGTGAGTGAGTGAGTAGGAGAGTCAGTGAGTGAAAGTAACGGTGCGTCATGAGCGAGGCATGCGTGCGAGCGAGGCTGTGGCGGAGTGTACCAGTGGAGGGTGGGTACATGTGTAACCCAACCACGGGGAGGGGCGGCCACGGGGTATCTTGCAGCCTCTGTTGTGTTCGGTACAACTCTCTTGTTGGTGTATGGGGCCAAAGGACCAAAAGCACTTAGGTGTTTTTTTCTCGGACTTTAATGTTATTTGCTAGTAGTTGGGTGCGTTTCGCTCTTGTCTTTTACTTCTACACTTTTATTTTTTTTCAATATCGTCGATCGTAGTGCTGGGATGGATAGGGTTGTCCGGAGTCCGAGAGATCACAGCATTTAGCCTTGACAGTTTGAGTTTTAAAAAATCCGTAGATATCGAAGCCTTCGTCCCGATCGAATTTCGTAGAAACCGAATTAACGTTCGGTAACCGAGGAGCAAATCCCTGCGTTGCTCTGGGGAAAAGGAACTCATTTACTTTGATCCCCCTTCGCCTCCCCTCCGGATCCGCTCTTGGCAACAGACTGCAGGACTCGCCCCAAAGACTCCTTAAAAGGGCATGCAGAGGGGCACAGTCGGTTTCCATTCCTAGCGACATGGACTCGTCCCGTGCACATGGCTGATTGTTTTGAGGTCCTCCGACTATTCCCCAGGATATCCTCACAATCCGATGTGAGTCACAATCCCAGCTGATGGCGGTGTGGTGCTGTCCAGGATGGGCGACGTGGTTGTGATGTCGGGATATGTTGTGGTGTTGGGTGTGAAGTCACCTTCGAAGGATGTAAGAAACCTCTGTAGGGTTTAACGAGGGTCAGGGGATACGAACGCCAACAACCCTGACGGCGACGGTGTGGGGGAGTTGGAGGGAAGGCGGGAGGTGTGAGTGACCATGTCCAGGCCCCGACGCCGTCCTCCACCACCTCACTAATATGGCTTGTTCACCCACTGAAGGTCCGTCCAGGTCAGCTGGTTGTTGACTGCGGCGGTGAGGGGGGCGGGAGTGCGAGGGGCTGGCAAGATCCTGTCGGTTTTGGGATTTTCTTTAATGCGTCGTTATATCTGAAGGAATTTAAACTTTATTGGTAATATGTAGTATATGGCGTGAGATAAGCGTAAGCATATATAACGTTGACTGTACTTTGAGATACATTTCGTGTATAGGGCGTTTTCCTCGTGCTCCAGGTTCGAGGAATGGCACCAGACGCATGAAAAATGTATATATATGAAAAAAGTTGAACAATAAGCTCTTCGGATGCACCCCTCCTCCCTCCTCCCTCCCCCAGGGTGCCTTCGGTATGGCAGGACGGATATGGCTTGGTCGTGTTCGGGTATAAACCGGGCGGATGAACGCAACAGCTTCCTAGGACAACCTGGGTTGGGAGACCTCCTCTCGCTCACTCGCATCCGCTCGTTGTTCTAGCTTTGTCGTTTGATTCCTTTTCCTGTCTCTTTTCTTTCGTTGAACTTTGTAATTGGGCGTTTATGAAGAAATCGTGCATGTAATCCCCTGTTTTGCGTGTGGCTGGAAATTGCATTATTTTTCTTCGCTGTGTTTTGCTCGGAGGTCCTTTTATTACCATCATAGAGGCGTGTCTTTGTTAAACCTTTTCCCTTATGTGCATATGTGCTTCTTGATGACGATGCCTCAAGGAGAAAGTTCCCGGTGGATGAAGACATCGCTTGCTCTTTCCCCGTCACATGTCTTGTGGTTGGTTATTGATGTCTGTGCTATCATCACCCCCTGGGCCTCTCTCTGGGAACAGAGCTCTCTTCCCTTTGTTTGCTTTTACAGTTATTTGTTTCCTGACATCTTCATCATTTTTACTTACAGTCTTATGTTGTTGTGTTTCCTTGCCATTCTTTTGGCCACGCTGCCATCATTTCCTCGGACAGCCCTCTCCTTTCTTTGCTCAGACAATCCGCCCCATCAGACCTTGTGTATTATTTTCGTTGCCGGAATTATTGCCATTATGGCCACTGTTGTTATTTCTGCTATTTCTCTTGCTATTGAAGGTTTTGTTTGGAAAATGGAGACTTGTGGAGAGGTGTTTTTTAAAAGTAAACAAAGATTTTAAACTGACCAAGCTACTCTGTCGATTGGCGCTGTCAGTTGCGACGTACGTGATAGACATACATTTCCCCAAAATGTGAAGCAGAACCATTTAGGTACGACAGCTAATTTCCCTGAAACTTGGTCTCTGATACCATTACTATTGCTATGACTATTACTATTGCTGCCATGAATAACCAGCAGATGGACTAACTACATTAAATGGGAATATATTTCTTTCGTGTTCTGCCCATACATTTAAGCAATCGGCATAGAATCTTGGGAGTCCAGATGTCTCAGACTGTGCCTGTGAATGAGGGGCCAAAGTGATGTTTTGCATGTGCAACATCCGTTATGTATGTGCAGCGCGGTTTGTCCGCAATTTAGCCCCCGCGGTAATTGTGTGGCTGAGCTATTACATCGTTATCTTCGGCTGTAATTATAATCTGTAACTTATGTAAAGTAAGACAGGGAGTTCGTGTATGTGGACCGACCGTTCTCTCTCTCTTTTTGTATGCCCCTCTCTCTTTGGCTCTCTCTGGTCTCTCTTTCTTTCTCTCTCTATCCCCCCCCCCTCTCTCTCTCTCTCTCTCTCTCTCTCTCTCTCTCTTTCTTTCTTTTCTTTCTTTCTTTCTTTCTTTCTTTCTTTCTTTCTTTCTCTTTCTTTATTTCTTTCTCTCTTTCTTTCTTTCTTTCATTCTTTCTTTCTTTCTTTCTCTCTCTCTCTCTCTCTCTCTCTCTCTCTCTCTCTCTCTCTCTCTCTCTCTTTCTCTCTCTCTTTCTCTTTCTCTCTCTCTCTCCTCTCTCTCTCTATCTCTCTCTCTCTTTCAATTTCTTTCTCTCTCTCCTTTCTCTCTCTCTCTCTCTCTCTCTCTCTCTCTCTCTCTCTCTCTCTCTCTCTCTCTCTCTCTCTCTCTCTCTCTCTCTCTCTCTCTCTCACTCTCTCTCACTCTCTCTCACTCTCTTTCTCTCTCTTTCTCTCTCTTCCTTTCTCTTTCTCTCTCTCTCTTTCTTCTCCCTCTTTCTTTTTTGCTTCCTTCCCCTTTCTTTGCATATGCATTTGTGCCGTTCATGCACATACACATTGATTAAAGCCCAGTCCTGCCACTGCAGTTAATACGTTCAGCGCCCAAACAGATAAGCCGATAAGATTTAAGTGAGAACACACAGGTAGGAGTGAAGTAGCAGGAGGTCCTGATAAGAGATCCCTCGCGAGTCAGAAGCAGGGGAGGAAGGATGCTGGTGAATGCGGAGGAAGGGGATTCGCTGAAGGAAACCAAGTAGGCAATGAGGAGCGTTCCTTAAATGGAGACGTTTATCACGCAGCTGCTCGTTGAATGTGCCCAGCTGGCTTCCCTCGTCTTGCCTTTACGTCAGGCCGGGGCAACGCGAGGCAGCGCCAAAGGGGAGCGTCCTTTTTTTCATTTTCTTTACTGTGGGGTGTCCCGGAATAGCGGCTTTGCGTCTTAAGCGGAACGGGGGACGGGTTGGAAGAGAGGGGGGATTAGAATCATCGGCTGAGGGAAGTTTAAGACGGAATGGGAATCCGAAAAGGGTCGTTGGAACGAATCGATTCCGAAGGGGAGTTCGCACCGCGCGTTGGCGATTAAGCGGAGCAAGAAAGGCAGTCAAGCGAAGCAAGCAAGATAGAAAGAAGGAAAGAAAGGTGGATGCAGGAGCGCGAGAGACAGGAACTGAATCATGAGGAGACGATCATGAGGATCTGACTCAGGGCATGGTAATGAGTAGTAAGCCTACCTGTTTGTCGACTGCGGGTTGTTGTAGTGCACGAAAAGGGCAGAGGTTGGCCGGAAGCAGCAGTTCCGTCCGGTGTTTATGCTGAACAGCTTCTGGCGTTTGTCTGTCTGTAGCTGAATGCAAGCTGCGAGACGCATTCACCTCGCAACTATTCGGGCTTTGCTAGGCTTCATTCAGGCCTTGTGATCGCGGGGTCAGATGTAGAGAAATGTAGGACGCGGCTCGTGTAGATGTGTAGCAATTCCTGCGTGGCACAGCTGCTGCACCTGACCCGTTTACCTCGATGGCTGCTACTTCCCCGCGCAGGCGAGCCCCTTGCCCTTTCCTCATGTGCTTGCCCGCTTCCCCTTTCCCCTTCTCAGGCGCTTCCTCATTGTGCCTGCCTCTTCCTTGCTCTCTTGCTTCGATGATTTGAAATTAGTCGAGAAGGCGGGATTTAAGTATAACTTGTTTTTGAGCTCGGAATGTATTTTGAAAGCAAAGCTGTTTTGGATTCAGTACTTGCCAACGGCATGTTTACAGAGGGACCGTAAAACACCAACGCACACACGCATACGCTTACACAAACACCCCTTTGTTCATTCATCAAAAGATGCGATTCGTACGGTGTTTGTACACGATATCAAAACACGTAAAAATAATTTCATCGACGAACAGCGAGAGCAAGCCATCCGAACATGCGTACTTGCTTACAGCTTATGTAGGCAGGCCGTCATGTAGGCAGTTAGTGGGGCAGTAAAGCAAACAACGTGCACTGGCCGCGGAAAGAAAAAGAACAGCTGATCCGTGACGCAGAACAGCTGATTCATGACCACCGTAGCTGCTCCCTCCTGGTACACTTCTGCCACCGCCACCACCGCCATCATCATCCTCGAGTGTGACGTCATGCATTATTGTTCCTTATTAAACCTCTGGAGTTGCTGATGGCGGGGCTTTGTGACTTGGGGGAAAAAAGAGGGATAAAGAACCGTCATTAGGGGTCATTTTATTTTTTTGGGGAGGGGGATAGGGGCTGTTTGTTGACTAGGCTTATCTGGCGATTTTCCTTCGTTATCTATCCCTACGCCCACGTTCGTTGACCTTGGGGTGTGTTCCTCCACGTGTTGACTCACAGGGTTGTGGAGGTGCTGCAACATCCGACCGCCGATCTTATTAGTCTATTTGCCTGTGCCCCACACGCCTACCATGCAGGCTGCTGCATCATCTCGTTCTGCGTCTTAGCACGTCACCCAACATCTAGCACAGCCTTTTGGATTTGGACCGGATTCACTCAGCTCATCACGACGCCCCCCCTACCCTCAGACCCCCACCCCTCATCCTACCCTGTCCATCCTTCACTACGGCTTTACCGTGGTATCTTACCCCCACCCCTCTCCTTTCCGCACCCACCATTAACATCGCCATAATATCACCATCACTTCACAGCGACATTCCCCGCGCCACACCACGCCCGCCTTAACATTAATACGTCACGCCCATCACTGTAAGGTAATGAGTGCGAGGGAGACGGAACGGGATTGTGTGTATCTTCGGTGCCATATGGTGTAGCTGGCGAGTTCCCTTCTTCTAATCCCCCTCCTTCCCCCCTCGCCTCCCCACCGCTCCTCCTTTCCCCACCGACCCACCGTACCCTTCCTCACCCCCACCACCCCTTTCCCCACCCACCCACCCACCACTCCTTCCCCACCGCGCCCTTCCTCACCCCCACCACCCCTTCCCCACCCACTCACCACCCCTTCCCCACCCACTCACCACCCCTTCCCCACCCACTCACCACCCCTTCCCCACCCCGCCCTTCCCCTTGATCCACACGCAACCTTATTTACTTTCTCGTCAGTCGAGCACACGGCCGACACACCCTTTGCATGGTTGGATCGATTGGTTGAAGTGATATCAGGTTGATGAAGCGCTTCTCCCTCGTCTTATGCGGAAAGGGTTGTTCGGAACGACCGGGGTGACGGCTACGCGGGGCGGTAGTCAAGCGTCACGGTGCGGTGCCGGCAGCGGCTACCGTGTCGGTCACCAGCAGGCGACACACCCCTTGTACTGGCGGGTCCGTCGTGGTTTGGACGCACTCTGTCTTCCACTTACCCGCCCCTCTCTTCCGTCTATTTCTCCCCTTCTCCCTATTTTTCCCTCTGTCTCCCCCCTCCTCCATCGCTGCTCTTCCTCGAGCCGCCCATCCCTTTATTTAATTTCCTTGACCTCACCACCACAGTCTGTTCTTTCCATCGAATCACACTTTCTTCCCTCTCTTCGCCTTCAACTCTCTCTCTCTTTATCCTTCCTTTAATCCCCCTTTAAATATACCTTCCATACGTCGTAGGAGGCCGGGCACCAGAGATAGGGGAGGGGGGAGTGGAGTGGGGGGGGGGGCTTTGGTCAGTATCTAGGGACGGGGGAAGCGGGATCGGCGACCCGGGATGGGGGAAGGAGGAGGGGGTAGGGGGAAAGGGGATAGTATGGACAGGGGTTGCTTGTTTGTGTTTTTGTCGTCGCCGTGTTTCGTCTTCTCTCTTGGCCGTGGTGGTCGGGAGCGGACTATGATTTGAATTTCCTCGGCGGTTGAACGAGGGGGGCTCTCGTCTTGTCGGACGGATCTCGCCTCCCTTTGTCTAGGTTGGGTTATGAGTACGGGGCTTTAAGAGACTGTAAGATTTTTACGTGGAAGCCCAACCCTCCATCTCTTTCTTCCCCCTCCCTCCCTCCCTTTCTCTCTCTCTCTCTCATATCGCGCGCGCGCGCGCACACACACACACACACACACACACACACACACACACACACACACACACACACACACACACACACACACACACACACACACACACACACTCACACACATACTCACTTATTCATGCAAATATAAATGTATCATCGCACCTCACAGTTAAAGGATTAAGTATGGAATTTGACGGAATATCAATGTAGATACTGTATATGAAATTTATATTACGGTCAGGACTCTAGAAGATCAAGTTACGTAACATATGTTTACATATACATCAGTTGATATGGTTTAAAATTCATCATGATCTCAACCATGAAAAGAATGCAGCGTCACATGTAAACCGACGAACAGACAGTACGAGTTCAGCATGACCAGGAAACATGATACTTGTACCGGTTATATTAGACATTAATACACCGGTTCATGCACGTCATTTAATCAGCGCTTGAATGGGATACTACTAAAAACACGGAAGTACTAGGTTCTTTTAGTGTATTCATTCGCGATGTTCATTGAGTGGGAGGCGCGGCGGTACTACTTATAACGGGCAGGAAAGTAGTGCGTGCTGTCAACCGGGGGTTTGATAGCCACAAATGTTGTCGTTGTGGCGACAGGCCAAGTAACCGCAGCAGAATCATCTTTATGGATTCGACAATTGACTAGACTGTTTCCGGTATGGTAGATGGCCGACACGAGACCGGACTAACTTTTTCCGATGAAGATGGGAGAGAGACAGGAGTCTAGATAAAGAATGGCGTCGCAGCTGCAAGATATCTAGCTGGGCGCGTTTTGAAATTAAGCGCTGTTTTGAAGTGGGGAAACCTGGATTTCCGATAGCTGGCTGGCCTGCACGAATATTTCCGACCGACAATAACATGCTCGCACTCACAACGGACGTGCCACGTTCGTTCGTGGCCATAGCGTAATGTGAGGTTCTTCAGTATCGCGGCTGAGTGAGGGTGCAATTCTGTTTTATTATTAAAATGTTACTTGATGCTCGTCGTTGAACAGGGCTTGTCAAGTAGACTGACTAGTTTGAGCGCTTAGCCAGTATGAAAGGCAAACTGCGTGATCAGATGATTGCGTGAAAACATACTGAATGTATGACGTTAGAATTATTTTAAAAACTTGCTATGTGGTATTTGTAATTCTGTTTGACTCACAAACGTTCTTTTGATGTGCAATGCATTGCTAGTCAGTAGCTACAGTGACACAAGTTTTAGATGAAAGCGCTTGCTTTAGTACTACACAGCTAACGCTAGGTCACTTAAGACCTGCAATACAGGATACTGGTCTAAGGCAATAACGGCTGTGGCGAGTCGGCGCTATTGACGTTCTACCAAGGTTGTTGTGAAAGATGATGTTGAAGCCTGAGCTGGCGATGGCGGTTAGCAGTTTCGCTCGTGCTTCATTTTCGACTTTTATCACACGATTTTATATGTTAACTCTGCTGATGTTAGTTTATGTCGTTTGAACCTTTAGTTTCACACCCTAACAAAACTGGTGTATGATAAT
Source organism: Penaeus vannamei (assembly GCF_042767895.1). NCBI lineage: Eukaryota > Metazoa > Arthropoda > Malacostraca > Decapoda > Penaeidae > Penaeus > Penaeus vannamei. Next base: position 10,290,157 of record NC_091551.1, read on the forward strand.
CCGCTTTGATGCAGTATAACGCCGAGCAGTAAACGCTTCATCGTGGTGTTTTGTAAATTTGTAAATTTTCCGGTCATTATTTTTTTTATCAATGTTTAAGGTACAATTTGATTAGATTACTAATAAGTATATTTTGTAACATGTTTAGGATAGACTCAAAGTGGGCAGCATTGCCATTTGATGCTGAGTCTAACCTTGAAGCTCCGTGTTAACCTGATTGTGGTTCGTTGCTCTTCCAGCCAAGTCTATGTTTTTATGTTAACAAATACACAGCAAACTCGTTTGGCCAAGTATTAAAACACTGCTTTTTGGGGAGTAAGACTGAAGTTTCGGTTGGATGCAGTAAGATTCGGGGAATGAACCAGCTTTGCACGAGGAAGTCCGCGTGCGCACTGGACCCTCACCGGCGACAGTTGTCAAGTACTCTATTACTAATCCGTTATCCCCTTTCTCGTCGATGGTATGTTAGGATAACTTGGTTCCCCGTATTATTATCGGCAGATGATAAGTGATTTTGAAGCCAGAGTAAAAAGACAGAACGGTCGGCGATTTTCTGCCTTTCCGTCATCAGAGGCGTAGGCAACTCCGCTTCCAAAATTTGAAAAAAGATGTGGCGACACTAGGCAACCGGAGATAGTCAGCTGTTTGCATGGAAGTTCAAAGTACGAGAGGGAGTATTTTTTGCCGTGAGGAATCTTAGGGGCTCCTGGAAGTCACAGTTGGTGGGTAGATGTCATGGGAGGGAGGGCGTTCACGAGCCCATGCTGGCTGTGGTACGTGTGCGAAACAGGGGAGTAGTGTTGCTGGCGCACGTACAAAGCCTTTTTTTCGAATACTTAATTGTTGATTACCTTGACTGTGTACTGGCCTTGTCATTCGCTGTTAGATAAACGTGTGCTTCTTTTTCTTTTTTTCAAGTTCATTATTTCCATTAAAAAGTATCCCTGTAATTGTTTCTTCCTTTCAGTTTGTTTTTAGTTGCTTCCAAAGACCGGTCGAGGTCGAGGTGGAGCAAGATGCTTATAATATATGCAAAATTGTGTAAAAGCTTTTTTTCAGCTTCTAGGTTGTATGGAAATAGTGCCGGAAAGAATTTGATTCCAGAATGTATTCCCCGAACATGGAAATTGTCAGCGAGTCAGTTATCCGCCGAAACGGGAAATCTTAACAAGT